>NC_142011.1:150372463-150467463 GCF_049901735.1 Notechis scutatus | reverse complement strand
TTCAGAAAGTTTTCTGATAATATTTCTTTCAATATTTAGTTAAACTAGAAAAGACTGGAACATATAATTTATTAGTAGGGTTACTGAATTTGGGCTGCAGATCCCTGACAAACCACTAGCTGGCAGCAACAATCTACATTCGTCTTGAAACTTTGTTTCCATTTAGTGATTATTCATTGTTTTGCAGGCCATATTTAATAGCTCTTGTATACTTTGAGATGACTTAGAAGGGAAGCTTCAGAATATGTGGAAGCATCAGTACATTTTTAAAGCAGCTGCATCTTTTCTCAATTGTTTCCTTAAAGCAACCATATCTTTAACATGGCTTTTTCTAGTGGCTGTAGTTGTGTAGTTTAAAGTGCCTCTTTTGAATCAATTGGAAGCATACACCACTCAATATTATGTTATCTGTGTTATTCTAGGGCGTTATCACTTTGCATTGGACATTATATAGAACAATATTTGTGTTCATGTCTGAATGAAATTACTGTTTCCAAAATTAACTTCCACTTTCTCATTTAATATAGCCAACATTTATTTAATTGCTCTTTCTGAGGTGTTTCTGCCAAAAATGCTGCTGAAGAAAACCAGCAATCACATGAAGATAAAATATGAGTGGCAACAAAAAAAAGCAAAATAAAGTAATACCCAGCTTAAATGTTCCTGAGAAAGTCAGATTGGATTATTGGAATACATGTTTTAGGTGTACCCAAACTGGAATATTGAAAACCACTCTATTTGTTGAAGTTTCTTTGAAATCTACTTCTGTTTCAGAATGCAATTTCAAGATTGTAGATGAGTAGTTTCAGGCAGGATCATATCATATCTTTCTACAAGGGCCGCAATTGCTACCTGTGTCTTCCTGGGCATAATTCAAAGTATTTGTTCAAGATTTCTCAGGAGCCCCCTCTTCCAGTACCAGTCAGTCTTGATAGAGAGATCCTTCTAGATATGTTTATATGGTTGAGGTAAGAAAAAAGACTCAGTAACTGAAACTAAACTTGTTACTTCATGCTTGGAAGCGATATTCTTCTACTGGTATGCAGTATTTCAGCCACAGGCAAAGATATCCTTTTATAAGCAAACCATTTCTTCCCTGGTAACTTAAATGTTAGTAGAAGCCATTTTATCCCTCTGCTAGATTTACAATTCTTATTAAATAGTTTTGTGTGTTTGTTTTGACTTTCAAATATGTTAAATTTGGTGGTGGTTTAACTGCTATAAGTTACCCTAAATTGCCCTAAGTAATTAGTATGCATTGAAAACATAAAAAAATAAAACATAAAAACAAAATAAGTAGAAGAAAACATAAAAAATTGTGTTTTTGTAAACATTGACAGTGGAAGAATCCTCTTGAATATAATGTATTTGCCTGCTGCTGGAAAGACAATGGGGAAAGAGCAAATTTGTGTCATGGGTAAGAAGTTCCAAATTTTAGGAGTAGCTACTTAGAGGGCCCTGAATTTTCACCAAGACTGCCTCCCACAAGTGATAAGCTCAAGAGAAATGCTTCTTCCAAAGTCCCTTTATGGGACATTTCAGTTCTTTCAGATGCACCACCTATATAGTAATAATTTTCATAACTAGTCCCTAAACATCTGCCTGGAAACAGAACTATTAAATATTACATGATAATTACAATGGATCCTGTTCAGACATTCAATTGCAAATTTCTACATCAGATGGAGTTTTCAACTACTTTTCAAAGTTAGCTTCAACTCAGTGATCATATATAGGTAGTCCTTGCTTTACAACCACAACTGGACCCAAAATTTCTGCTGCTAAGCAAGACAGCTGTTGACTATGTTTAGCCCCATTTTACGATTTTTCTTGTGGCGGTTTTTAGCTGTAGTTTTTAACTCAGCAATATGGTTGTTAAGTGAACCTGGGTTCCCCACTTCCTCAGCTTGTCAGAAATGATCACATTACCCCATGGCACTGCATCGTCAGAAATACATGCCAGTTGGCAAAAGTGTCCAAATTTTGATTGTGTGACCATGTGGAAGCCACATCATTAAATGAATAGCTGTAAGTTGAGGAGTACACATGCATATGCCACATTCACCCATGGACATCATTAAAGAAGATGGTATGTCCTGCTTCTCTTTCTAATTGCACCTTAAAGGGGAGAGATTTAAACTGGCTTTGGGCCATCCTGATTAGCGATTTTCAGCTACAGCCAATGCGCACTCACTCACTGGCATCATGCATTGCTTCTTGTCCTGCCTTCTGGTGCTTTTACATATGAGGTGTGCTTCCCTGTTGGCTGCATTCTCAGAAGCAATGTTTAGTTCACATGGTGCAAAACTGAATGGGACTTAATGAATAGGCTGCATTGATCAGTGCTAATCGCAACAGTTCTTACCAGAGTCAGGTTGTATGAATACATAACTGAGATAGGTAAGAGGATGACTTTCTTCTGAGGTATGTTGGGGATATTTTGTTTGCATTGCATTATTTTTTCTTCCTAAAAGGATAAACACTGTTTAATATTTAGTAGAAACATGTATTTATGCATTTATTTAATGTATTTATATGCTGCCTCAATAAGAGAATTGCTCTGGGCAGCTCCCATTAAAACTACAATGTAAAAACAACCTCATTATAAAAATAAAAATGCATCACAACAAATATAAAAAATAGATGGCAACAACAGTTCAGCTCAGAGAAAGGCTCTAAAATAGGATTCTCACTCTTTAGAAATATATGGAAAAGTGGCAAAGAGTGAGCCAGACAGTTTGCCCCAAAGAGGCTAATCTACCATTGACACTGCTGTTTCTCCCTGGTAGGTCTAATTGGTTGGGTCAAAATTGGCTAGAAAAGGCAGCCCTGAGGAGATCAAAGTGCCAAGCCATGGATTAAATAAGTTGCCTAAATTAAATCAGAAATCAATTGGCAACTAAAGCATGGAGTTTTGTGCTCTCAAATTTGGGTAAGTATTTCCTTACTTCTAGAACAGAAAGCCTCATAAATAGAAGAAGGTGAATTTGGGTCCTATAGGACATTGAATTTGGACTGGAGGCAGAACCATTGTGTACAAAAGTATGCTGCATTCCCATATATTTGTTTGGAATTATTACAAAACATTAAAAACACACAACATAAAAATTGGGCACATACAAATAACTTTTTGGGATGAGCAGGGAATCCCCACCCTGTTTATTTATGTGGTATTGTGCAAAAAAAAAATTATATGGTATTGTACAAAATTTTGATAATATACATTTTAATCCTGAGCCTATAGTATTATTGCAGATTACCAGATTTATTAAGAACTAGTAGCTAATATGTAAAAGCTGTATCTATAGCATTCTTCTGCATATGGGCAGCTATAAGTCAAATTCATTGTATTTTTGAAATTGTGTTTAGTAGTGAAACTCCTTCTTTCTCCTTTACTGTTGCTTGGACGTCTTGATTTTTGGCTTCAGAAAGCAAAAAAGATTGGAATTTGTCATGCAATTTGCCTAAATGACAACCTCCAACCAGTGGAGGTTCCTTCCAAAAATGCAGTAGTGGTTACCATCTTGAGTGGTTTTAATTTGAGGGAGGATAAAGCTAATCACTTGGGCTGTATAGCCACACCAGTAGCAATGTGCTTTGCTCTACCAGTTGCTGAGTAAAAGTAACATGAAAGCATGACTATATTCCTATCCTATACACTGTACTCATGTCCTATTCATGTCCTACTCCTGGATTTCTTATTTATGTCTGGAAAACATTTCAAATATCATTCAGAGGTCTGCATCAACATTAGCAGATTCCAAATGAGCTGGTTGATAAGCAGAGAATCTTGATTCACAACTTCAGTTGATGTGACTTTCTCTTAAAAAGCAGCATATTTACTTTTTAACATTTTTTTGTTTTGAATCATGCCCTGAAGTATTAGAGTTTTTCATTTGTGTATATGCAATACTTCTCTATTATGAATTCTATCATCTTATGCTGCAGGACATTTGAATCCGCAGATTCAACTCAAAGGGGGAATGTTAATGAAAGATAGTGTTGTTTACAGAAATATTTTTTCTTATACCATAGTTTTCTTTAAAGAATTTCTGGCTTGCTAGTTAATTAAAAAAAAATATAGGATTAATTTTCATGCTTGCTTGGAGAGCTAGAGAGTTGGCTGTCAGAAGTAAGGCATTTCATGTGGGAGGGAAATTATATATATATATCTTTACCTTTTTTCTTGACATCAAAACATTGGTTGAACTTCAGCTAATGTGACTGCAGAATCTTCTCTTGTTTTTGCCCAAGGATACATTTCCCCAGATTTAATCTTTAGAGGTTGTATGTTGAGAGTGGGGTTATTTTTTTTCTATTTTTCATTTCTTCTAATCACTAACCCCAATAAAGAGCAGTTTGAACTTGTCAGGGTCTGAACTGATTTGAATATTAGACCAAGATTAGAAGACCAAATGATGGTTTTCAGTTAGGTTTAGATGGTAATAAGTATAGTTAAAATCACAATTTATGACTACAGTGGGAAAAAGAGTGGTTTCCATAAAGAACACTATAGAAAAATCCAGCAAGAGGCAAGCACATTTTGTAGCAATCTCTGAAGACTGAATTATTACATATCAGCGGTGTGTACATTCTGAGGGTTTATTTATTTATTTATTTAATTGAGCCAAACTGTAAACCCCTTTAACATGATCCGTTTTATTTGAAGCTTGCTACAGTTATCTATTTTACATGTTGGTGTTCTTTTCACCTCAAATCAGCTATCTTTCAAAGCCCACAGTTCTTGATCCCAATCAACACAATACAGTATGAAAACATATGACAATGACCATAAGATATTAATGTATTAACATAATGTATTAACTACTTAGTACACCATTTTGCAGTGAGAAATGTATTTAAGAAGTCCTTTACCAATTCTTATGAAGATCAAATATTGAAACAAAATCATGTTAATCACAAACTCTGGAAAGGTAGTATCATTGATTATATATTTTACAATGCTATAATTTATATCTCAGTCACACAAAATCTACAAGAGTTTTATAGACACAACAAAGAAAAAGTCACAGTACATCATTTCTTTCAGAATATATATACATATTTAAAAACTTAAGAGTGAAAACAAAAAGGTGCTATTGATGTAGCTAATTTCTCCAAATATGTTGCAATGAAAGTACATTATAGCTATTACTATTAAACTGAAACAAATGCTTTGCTTTTTTTACTTTCTATTTTACTTTCCACTTTGAGTAGTCTGAGATTAAATAAGAAATCCCTGGTGAACCACAACTTCTGACATCATTGGAATTGTTGAACCAATAAATTGCAGTTATAAGTTTTATAACAATTAAACAAATTGAAATGATAATGTGCTATTTTAATCTTCTTCTGAATACCCCAAGTAGAAACCGAAAGATTCTCTGGTTTATTCAAGGCTTGTTGCAAAGAGAGGAGTAAATATGGAAGGTATTTATAAAAGGACAATGAATATTTTAGCTTAATAAATCAAGATATGATTGTCTGAATGTGACTTACATCATTCAATTCATATTAACAATGATCAAACATATGTTGTGAGAAAAAAACCCCAAGCTTTTTATTCCTGAAATATTCCTGCCCAGTTTCTTATTGACCAAATGTGATTACCTGAAGCTTAACCATAACTATTTCAATTGATTTTACATGCACCTATTTTTGAGAATGTAATCGTATAAAAGATTTAGACGCTACATTAAATACAAAATGTGTCTGCTATGTCATTAAACCTAAAAAATTCCAGTAATGTTTTCACCGGCGCATACCTCCTGAGTAGCAATAGAGTTGCTAAGCTGAAATAGTTTAGAAGCTGACATTTCATTGGAATCTGGATTGACAAAGTCATTCTAGAGTGCAGCCTAACTCTAAACGGTCTTATGCTGGGTTTATAAAAGGAACTGGTGCCATTTAGAAAAAAATCCACCCCTTCCAATTAACTGCTACAAAATAAAATACAAATGAAACTGAGTCTCTCAGTTTGTACCTTGTTTGCTTTAACCACTATACCAAACTGGCTCTCAATAAGTTATTTAGAAGCTGTATTGATAATTAGGTCAATGAAAGATCTCAAAGTTTCATGCCACAAAGGTGTGCAGAGACAGTATTTGCATTCTGGGTAGCTAACTCATAGAAATCTTTAGGACCATCCCATAACTGTTATGGGCTTGAGATGACGAACTAATTTTGAATGGTTAATAAAATAATAATCTTAGTAAAAAAGTATCAGAAGGTAATACTTCGATGTAAAGAAATAATTTTATGTTCTATCATGAAAACAGAATCATTTTTCAAATGACACAAGCATCTAATCCAGCTTTCTAAAATCATCCATTGAACTGACTCTTTGATATGATAATGTATGATTCACTTCAGTGAATCTTAGTGAATGCTTGCTTAAATGTCTGGAAACACCGTGTTTGGCACTACATGCCTCATTTCCTCCCCTGCTATATTCTATAAAAATGTTATTTGGAATTAAGAGGTTTTGAAACTAAACAGACTTATAATAATAATAATAATAATAAAAATATCTCTGTGCTGCACTATAGAAACATGAATAATGGAAGAATGTATTATGAATGGCTGAGTTTGTAGAAATGGCTAAATTGTTTAATTAGACAACTGCATTACTTTTATAAAAGACTGGAAACATTTTACAATGGTTTTGCTGAAAATGAATAAAAATGAACTGCTGATTTCAGGATGCATTGATTAAAAAAAGCTAGTTTATGGGAAGAAAAGAGCTATGATATGCAATATAGGAGAGTGGAGGTGATAATTGCTATGCTTGCAACAGCTGCAAAGAAAATCAGAAATGGCTTCTTTGGCTACCTTTCTTTTTCCATTTTTATTATGGTTCACTTTTTCTTTTATCCCTTTATGATCTGTTTCTTATTCTATTTATTTTACATTTCTGTAGTTTTTAAAATCTTCATAAGACCTTCTTTTAATAAAAAAATATTTATAAAAATACCCTTCTGTGTCAACTGGATATTCATTTTAAATTGTTGAGACCATTTGACTGGAGGTTGCCATCCAAGATACAAATAGCCAGCTTACTCTTCCTTAATGCAACTAGGGTGAAAGGCATCTTTGGGGAAGCAGTTATCCTTTCCCATTCCATAAAATTCATTAATAGGGTTTCTTCAGAAATGCAGTTGTTCATGTTGCAGTTGCTTGATTTTAGAGATAATCTGAGGTCAATTTATATGACAATCAGACCAACAATTTCAAACTTCAGATTTGTTCTTTATTAACTGTAATTTCCTCTCTCGCTGTGTATATATTTAAGATGATATATAGGTGATTTGGGTCCTACCACAAAGAAGCCTACAGCTATATATTCATTTTCATGCCTTTTATTATTTTTCTATCCCTTCCTTTCACGTTTCTTAAATAACAAGGTAGCAGAGAATCTGCATCCTGCAAAGATGAAGAGGAGGTAGAAACAAAGTAAGTATTCTTCAGGCTTTCCTTCATCCCACTCTCTTTAAACAAAGCATATTATTATTCAAACATGTGTATTTTTCATCCCTGGATATTAATAAGAAAATGTCTCTCCCAAAGAATTTATAATGTTCTTTCACTGAATGTCAGCAGCTTCTCTGGACAAAAGGGTAACTGTGTTTGCTGCATTCCAATGTTCACTGATGTGGGCAGATCAGTTATATAAACTAGGATTGCATTGCTTGGGGAAAAGATTTAGCATATTCCTCTAACCATCATCCTAAGTTACAATGAACTCTGGCAATCCTTTCCAACTGAGTTTAGATAACATTTCTGGTAGCTCAAGAAGCTCTTCCTATCTTATAATTTTACAAATCCAAAATACTTTTCATGTAAATAGGATCTGAAATTTTATCAAGGTATGTAGTCATAATTTTAGTTTAATGCTTGTTCCATTTGAAAAGAGGTCTTGAATATCATGGTATGTGAGAATGACCTTGGGAGTCAGGTGAACGATTAGATAAGAACGATTAGATAAGAGGCAGCTGAGCCCACAAAAGGAAGAGATGCATGATAAACACCTCAGAAGGGACCCTCCTTAGCTTCTTGCACTGTAAAAGTGAGGGGGAGATAGGTACTTTCTGACAGGCAAGATTCTCTTAATGTAACTTTACAATAAAGATGGAGTGTGTACTCATGAGTGTTTTTCTTGTCTGAATTACTTCTCAGGATTGACAGTGAGTTTGCTCCCGCATGATTCGGAGTGCCCAGTTATTTTCTTCTTTGAATACAAGATGCAGTATAAGGGCAGCAAGATATCATTTTCCAGATGCTTTCAAAATTTTACAGTGCTTGTTTGTGTTAACTATTTATATACAATAACTAGACACATTTAATAGGGGGATACAGTGTATTTCCAGCTATTCTGACATATTTATGGACAAACCCTTTTCTGCCACTCACAAAAGTCTAGAAAGTCTAGAATGACAATAATCCTATGTTTTCCTAAAAGCATAAACATGCACATATAGTATTAACAAAAGTTTATAGCACTTACTGAATTAACTTCCAGTTTTGAATTTCTCCTGGAATGGATTCCTAGGATACTCTTTCATTACCAGCATTATTATTTCAGAGAATAACACTGTTGCACAATGGCATAGCCATTTGTTAATGGTTTTGTCTCAAATACCGACAGTCCAGCATTTAAAAGCAGATGTTCTGTTCCAGCTAGACAATATTTGGAACTGTTTATAGCTTTTTAGTTTCTGTCCTTGAGGCACTGAGTTTTAGGTTGTGACAATTGAAATGCATCAATGAAGGCAATGGTAACTGACAACGTTAAGCTATGAATCAACCATGAAAAACAATCATATATCATACAAAACTGTTTTTGTCTATGTACAAATCCACTGTACAAGGTAAACAGCAGTTATTGCTCAATACAGAGCTATCTACAGTCTGAAGCAGATTTAATTCCCTACCACTAAGTGCTGGAAATGAAACTTTGTGAACGATGGTGTCTCAAAATCATGACTGATTATGATTATCATAATGTTCTTTTCATCGATCATAAATAGGTAATTTCACAGGCATGCTATATCAGTCAGTTTTGCCACTTCAAAACATTTCCGTATATACAACAGTTATATAACATTGATCAGCCAGGGCAACACAAGGCAATACACAGAGTTTCAGAATTCCTCTGAAAAAGAATCTTAGGAGAGATTTTTAAACTACAGTTGATTGTTCTTGCAGCTACTTTCTTGCTCTCCTCTTTCAAGGGGGTCCCTATAATGTGAGTCCCCTTTTACAAAAGCTAGACTGTGAAGCAATTCAACATCCTATTAAAAAAGAGAGTTACAGTACCCAAACTCATAGTCCTGGCGGCCAAGTACCATGGTATGAAGAATTACTCGTAGAAATAGTCACCTGTATCTTCAACAGTGTGCTAAGTTTCATACTCTCCGATCCCAGCTGAAGTATTTAGGACTGAGATGCACTAAAATATCTTAAGGCTTCTCTATTTCCCCCAAATCAGATTTGATACAGAACAGCAAAGCAACAACAATAAAACCACTATTGAATTTAACTTACAGACAGTAGATATAAATCTACATTGTGGAAATCAATGGTTGAGCACATAAAGAGATATAGTGCCAGAGAAAAGATATTTTTTGCCTAAAAATATAGAATGGAATAAAATACATCAACATGGCTTTTCTTACAGTAATATAAGAAACTGCCTTGCTGCTCCTAAGACTGCTGAGCTATTAGCACACCCAACATTGTTCACACTAACTGGCATTGCTTGTTTGGACTACAGGTTAATGAATGCCTTCCAGTTTGATCAGGGAATGCTACTGGTTAAACATTAAATATAACATTAAAAGACAAAACAACAGGCAAACAAGTTTTTCTTGTATCTCAGCACCTTCATTTTGCTTTCTCTTTATCTTCTTTAAGATACAGATTCCTATCATTTACTTAGGGGCATGAAATTTGCGACTGCCATCCCCACTCAAAAGTAAGAAAAGTTATTTCTCATGTTCCGCCTCAAAGTTGATGTCAATCAAAAATGCAGTTAAATAACTTAATACAGACACAGTCTAACTTTTCCACACTTTTCATTCTGTTTGATGGAAAAGAGAATACTTTGCTCTTACCAGATTTTACATTTGCTCTGCATTACAATAGTCTTCCAACGCTGCCTAGTGCCATAGAATTGCCCAGACATTAAACTAATACACTTTAAACCAAAGTCACTGCATAGAAAGATATCATAGAAGTATTGCATCAAATTACAAACATTCTAGGATTCCTCTCCAGGCTTTCAGAAACTCTGCAAGCAGTGTGATAGGAGGGGGAAAAAAATTCAACAGAAGACTACACACCTTTCTCATTCTACATAGGGTGAGTTTTACAACAAGTGAACAACAAAGATTCTGACTTTTGAAAAATCCTGACAACCAAAACTGAGACATCCAGTTAGAAGATTAAGGAGATTAAGAGAATGTTCCCAGTCAATTGAAGGTTGTTATTATATTTTTTTGTAGGAATATTTTCTAGTACACTATTTTAAACACTGGACTCGTAACCAACATTGTATTAGAACTTGATAGATAACATCCTTTTTGGCTAAGCCAATTCTTGCTCTGTGGAGATTATTCAGTTCTTGTGCTTTTTCTCCCACCCTCCTTTTAGATATCTTGCTGCTAATCTGTTCTCCTTTCCTCTGAGCTCACCTTGCCCCGCCTCGGATAATACTTGTCACCGCCAAAGAATCTGCCCAATGAATCAAGTAGACTTGGTTCCCTGTATCTTCGCGGAGATCCATGTCTAGCATGGTCTATAGTACTTGCAGTTGCAAGTTTGGAACCATGCCGGAAAGAGGAGCGTTTTTGTGAAGCCATCAAATCCGAATTCTCAGAAGCTGCTGCTGCACTGTCTTCCTGAATGGTCTGCAGTTCATCTGATTCAGAGGGCCGATCTTTGAAGGTGTTGTCTTCTCTGCCTGGGGCATCTCGGGAAAAGAGGCGGACCAAATGGGGGCGACCAGTTGTGTCAGCTGGGTTGGCTTCCTTCCAGGCATTCTTTGGATCCACTGTGCCCTTGGAGTCTGTCACCGCTCTGCTCTTAGTGGAGGTCCCATTGTTCTGGTTCACATCTGCCTCTCCTGCAAACAACAAGGATGAGATATGAATACAGGCCTGTGAAAAACAGAATGTTAGAACAATGCTGCTTTCTTCCCCCTTGCCTTGAGTTAGCTGCTTTACACAAAAACCATAGATTATATGCAACTGCAACAGATCTGCCTTTTACTGAACCAAAGACACTATATATATATATATATATATATATATATATATATATATATATATATATATATATATATATATATATATATCATACACATACTATTAAAATTTTATAAATCACAATGTATTACACAAGCTGATATATATGTATTTATTCACTTGAAGTCAGTCATTAGAAAGACAATGTTCCTCAACTGATTGTTAAAGTAAACTACTGTATTACCAGAAATTGCTAATGATTTCTAATTTAGAACTTAAGACGAATCATATTTAAATGTACCATGTATCTCTTTATTAAATTTCAAGATTTTATCCTTTAACAAAATCCCATGAAGCTTCCTGTCTGTTACACAAATGCTGATTTTTTTTCCTGGTGTGATTGATTTCCACTGATATTAACATGCAAACTAATACGTGGCATTTCTTTAAATAATGATAAACCGCACGTGGTTGCTTCTGTTGCTTTTACTTGTATTCCATTTTTTTCTGATGCTTTCATGTGCTTTTCAGTTTGTTATGAAGAAGCAAAGGAGCCTGATTGATGAACATTTGTGAAAACCCTCATCATTGCAGAAAGCATTTCAAGTTATTAATACCTGGCCTATGGCAATAAATTATATTAACATTCTAAATGTACAATATAACCTTTCCTTATGATTTCACAATATGTTCCTCATTTGGAACTGATAGACTAGTGCCCTGTTTGCCGTAGTGACAACATTCAATCAAGATAGCAGTGGCATTTTAAAAATTCTGACTGTCACTCTTATTTTAAGGTGCAATGCTTCACTCAATAACAGCTGCCAATTTTAATTGCATGAAATATGGCATTAAAATTAGTTTTGCTTCATCACAACAGCCCCAATTAAAGCTTTGGAGAAAGGCCATGTTCATTAATAATATTTCTGCCATCTTCCTTAACTTCAGCCACTTTTTTTTTGCTGACTCTAAATGTATAAAATTACAATAGATATCTTGTAATTGAGCATAAATTTTGTTACATGGAAACTTTGAGGCTGAAATGAAAATCAGATACTAAGATTCTATGAAAAAAATATAATTTTACTTGTTAACACTAACCAAATTCTATACCATAATACACATTCATGAGAGAAAGAAAAAGAACAATGAAGATATTGTGTCTAATTAAATGCATTAACAAAACACCAGAGCATCTGCATGCTAATATTTTTACTACAGTTGTGCTTTTGTAAGTGAATGCATTTAATTCTGGACAACAATGGAGGACATTTGTGTCACAAAAGAAGCTTCTCCAAATCCCAGCAAGACTATCTTGTGTCGTTCTTTAGTAAAGAAGATATACACTGACAGTTTTTATTCTCCTATTCCTTGTGATGGGGGCATAATTGCTATGGTATAGCATAATGTGATTTCATAGTATAATTGTAGATATATTTACTGTAGAATATAAGGTTCTCTTTTGCAAATGAAACTAAAATGGGATTCTAAAAATAGGTTTTGTACAGCCCAATCAACAAGGGGTGGGTAGCATAATTCAAAGGACTGTAGCTAGTCAACCAATATTTTCCTTGTTGCGAACTGCTATGCAGTGAAGCAACAAAAAACTGACATTGTAGGACTACTTATGATGGGGAAAAAACTTTGGACAGTGAAGACAAGATGCTAATCACACAAAAGTACCCCTTGGCACCATGCTTATAGGTGCTTCTCTTGAGGCTTGGAGTTAGTCCCATCAACCTCTTTTTAAATATTCTTGTTTATAAGAATTAATAATTAAGTGGGAAGCCATCTTACTGTAAAGCAAAGTACTAGCCTCCAACATAGTCTCTTCTCAAACATTCTAAGAAAATAAGAATGGTGGGCTCAAACCTACCACTCTGGGCATATTTGTTTGCAAATTGGCGCAGATGACCAAATAATATATGAAGTAAACTGGATGGTCAAGAGAAGGGTACAAACCCCTGGCTTGTAGACTGGCACTGATCCATGGCATGCCAGAAACTTGGTCGCATAAATAAAGCCCCATCCATGGGATATAGGCAGCACCCGAAACTACCTCCTCCTTCGGTCTCTGGAAAAACCTCTTCCCACAGAACTGGTCCCTGGTGCCCAAAAGGTTGGGGACTGCTGTCCTAGAGGACACATGGGTCTTTTCTGCATGGCAATGTCCACAACATGATCTCAGAATTCCAAATATGCCCATCAGCTCAATAGATTTACATTCAAACAGAAAAATTACAACTTAATTTTTCTATGGATTGGGTGACTATCAAAATTGGTCAGCTCCAAATATGCAGGGTAAGAGAAGATGTATTAGTGAAGTTAATCAACAATCCCTTCAGTTCCCATGAAAAATATATTTGAAGAATGCACATAATTTAATATAGCAGCATAAAAATAGCCCTGCTGCACCAGGCCAAGGCCTACTTTAGTCTAACACTAACATTTTAGATGACTTACCTTGTCAGAGGTTGACCCTGTTCTTTGTAGCATCCTGCTTTCTGACTTAAGATTTTTTTTTTCTGAGTGTTAGACAATCTTCAAAACATACTTATTCCCCACAGCTCTGAAGGCTGCCTTACTTAGTTGGATTGTAAATGTTTTTTGATTGTATTTCTATTGATTGGTACTGTAAATTGCTGTCAACTCTTTCAGAAAAGCCAGGCAGGGAACAGACAACACAAGGACTACTTTATTTTTATAGCTTATATTGACTCTTGAAAGCCTGCCAGAGTTTGATCTTTCTTCATCTTCTTACAATAAACAGAATCAAGGTAGAGTTTCTTCTTTCTCAGGACTGAATTGTTATTTATTGTACTTAACAGTTCTTATGTTTTCCCTGTTCAAGATCATCTCCATAAAATGGAGGGTTATGAATAATTGTACAAATAGGCAAATACATGTTATTTTCAGTGTGACCAATCAGATGCCTCTTGAGGGCTCTCCAGCAAGAACAGACACATAGCTCTCTTCCCTTGTGGTTCCCCTAAAAGTGGTATAGGGATGCATGCTACAGATGTTTTACATGAAACTTACAAAATGAGATTTAAATTTTCCTTCTGGATTCAAAATTAGTCTGTCCGTAGAAACAATGATTATACCCAAGATCAATCTATGAATACAAAGACTATACATTTCTGATGTTAACACAAGAACACATTCCCCCTGAATTGCTTTTGACGTTGGTACCTGCTGCCTCCCTTGAGTTTATTTGTGGTGCTATTTCAAATTTCATTACAAGAAAAAATACATGGCATGAAAAAGCATTCAGGAAAAATAAATTACCGTCTGTCAAATGTGGCTTAAAGATTTGGAAGAAAACTTCTGGCTCTTCACAGATTTTCACACAGTAGGGGAAATATGAACTCCTGCTGAGATGAGATTGAAAAAAACAGCCCTAAAGCAAGATTCTGTAGCGTACACCTAATGACTTTGTTTTCTAACTAGTTTTGGCTTGGAAGTTGGTTATTTAGAGTATGGTGTAGGGAGAGAAGGAGCAGAAAACAAAAGTCTGTGGTAATAGGTGGTGGGATTTGCTATGGCAGTAATTTGGAATGTATGAAAAGCATGTGGCAGCCATCCATATCACCCCACAGAGACCTTAAACAAATACACACATACAAACTCTGAATCCAAGACTTTTCAACAAGGAAGTTCTATTAAAACACCCACAGATTTCAAGTAAATGTAATCTTTTGTGTTTCTGGAACATGTAGTTTTTTTTTAAAAAAATTAATTCTAGCATTTCATAGCAGAGTTCATAAATAGTGCAATGATAATATGTATTTTCTGGGATCCTTTACCTGTAGGAGTTTGTCTCCTACTTTTCAGAAGAAAGCATAAAATGTTCTTCTTCTATAAGATATGCTCCAGCCAAGGAATGCTGCTTCATTTTGATATTGGTATTAAATAACCTAAATTGACAATCTTACATATGGAAGAAACCCTCAGACTGGCAACCCAATTTGTGACAGTAAGTTACACAGAATTAAGGAATTGTCTCCCAAACCTCCATTTTTTTATTCCATTGAATGTCTTAGGGCTTCTTCATGAGACCCTGGAACATTTTTGGAAGTAAACTTACCAGGACACTTTGAAGCATTCTCTCGACAAGAATAGGTAGACATCAAACACACACACACACACACACCACACACATTTTAACCAGATACTATGATATAGATATGGAGTTGATCAGTTGGAAAATATAGTGAAAATTATTTATATAAATAAAGAACAGAGTCTTGTCAATTATGTTAGTTTCTATCTAAGATGGTTTTGGGATAGGGATGCAACTTAGTAATTTTGTATAGGTTAACTCCAATTCCTATTACAATATAATTTTTACCTTTTAAGATGTTAAAACCTTGTTTTTATGGTGATTATTTTGAAAGTGTGCTAGAGAATTGCTAGATACTCTTTTTCCTTTGAAGAATTTAATTTCTTTTAAAAAGTTCTATTAAACTTACCAAATATGATTATTTGTTGCTGTTAGACTTTATAATTGCTGTATTAATATTCTTTATGTTTAATTAGGAATTGCTCACAAAAAATAAAATAAGAATGATAAAGATAGTACTAATAGTAGTAAGCAGCAGTAATAAGAACTGCAATATATTTTTGCATTAAACTTTAATATGTATGGTAAGTCTTTAAAATAAACACTGATTTTAAAAATATGGATCTGAAACAACCAAGTGTAAAAAAGTTTTTAATGTTAAAAATAAATTATTTTTTAAAATGGATACCTTATTTTTTGCACATTTAGAAAAGATGGAGAAAACTGAGAATTTCTGCTGTTCCAGTTGGGTGTATCATAACATGGCCTAAAAATGTGAAAGGAACCTTCAAAATAATTTTGAAAATTGAAAAGAATATTGTTCTGCAGAAAATCTATTTCAGAGCCACCAGAGAGATATAGGTAGTTTTCAACTTACAACCACAATTGGGGCCTGAATTTCTATCGCTAAGTGGAGCAGTAACAAAGCAAGAAACTACATGACCACAAATCAAGAACAGGGATCTCTAAGCACCCTGGATGACCAAGGAAGTCCAGCGCCTCTTGCATGACAGGACCAAGGCCTTTAGGTCCGGTGATGGGGCAAGATACAGTGTTGCCAGAGCTAATCTGAAGAAAGGTATTCGGAAGGCCAAGACTGATTATAAGAGGAAGATTGAGGATAATTTTTATAGCAATAACATGAGGCAGGTGCGGCAAGGGATTCAACAAATTACAAACCATCAACTGACCAATGTCATCCCTGCTGAGGGGGATGCTTCATTGGCAGAGGAACTGGATCATTTCTTTGCTCGCTTTGAAGTAGAGACATCAGAGACAGATAAAACACAACTACCAGCCAATTGTAGCCCCTCACCTCATTGTGGAGGAACAGGAGGTGAGGAGCATTCTGAGGGCTGTGGACCCTAGAAAGGCTGCCAGTCCTGATGGTATCTCTGGCCGAGTGCTTAAAGACTGTGCTGATCAGTTGGCTGGAGTCTTCACCAGGATCTTCAATTGGTCTTTATCCCAGTCCACGATTCCATCTTGTTTGAAGGCTTCCACCATTATTCCGCTGCCAAAGAAGTTCCCTATCAATAACCTCAATGATTACAGACCAGTGGCACTCCTATTATCATGAAATGCTTTGAGAAATTGGTCTGCTGGCACATCATTTCTGGTCTTCTGCATACATTTGATAAACACCAGTTTGCATACAGAAAAAATAGATCTACAGAGGACGCTATAGCCATCACTCTTCACACTCCTCTGACTCATCTAGAACAGTGGGAGGGTTATGTGAGGATGCTTTTTGTGGATTTTAGTTCTGCATTTAACACAATTCTTCCACATAGACTAGTGTCTAAACTTCTGGACCTTGGGCTTTCTAATTCAATCTGCCTTTGTATTATGGATTTCCTGTCTGGCTACTCACAGAGGGTCAGATTAGGTAATCATACCTCTTCAGCCCTTATTCTTAACACTGGTACACCACAGGGTTGCATGTCGAGTCCCTTACTCTATACTCTTTATGTGCATGACTGCATTCCCACTCACGTTAGTAATACTATTGCTAAATTTGCAGACGATACAACAGTGGTGGGACTTATCTCCGGAGGGGGGGGGGAGATGAGTCTGCCTACCAAGATGAGGTGGACCGGTTGCTTTTGTGGTGTGGAGACAACAACTTGGTCCTCAACACCAATAAGACCAAGGAGCTTATAGTGGATTATAGAAAGAACAGATCAGACATCCAGCCCTTGCTTATCAATGGAGACCGAGTGGAGCAAGTGGCCAGTTTTAAGTTTCTGGGTGTTACCCTAAAAGAGGACCTGACCTGGGGTGCCCACATTGCAGCCCTGGTCAAAAGGGCCCAGCAGAGATTATACTACCTGAGGCTTCTCAGAAAACAACAACTGAATGAGAAACTGCTGGTGACCTTCTACCGCTGCACCATAGAGAGCATTTTAATATACTGCACCTCTGTATGGTTTGCCAATTGCACAGTGGCAGATAGGAAAACACTCCAGAGGGTTAATGTCATTGCCCAGAGGATCATTGGTTGCCCTCTCCCCTCTTTGGAAGAGCTTTATAGCTCCCACTGCCTTAAGAAAGTTCAAAACATCCTCAAAGATCCATCTCATCCTGGGAACCCTTTTTTTTGAACTATTACCATCTGGCAGATGGTACAGAATAATAAAAACAAGGAAAATAGGCTGAAAAACAGCTTCTATCCCAGGGCAGTAGCTCTTTTGAATTCTGCTGTATTGTGCAGTGTTGATGTGGTGTCAGGGGTTTCCGTTTCAATGTGTGAAGGGTGAAGGATGTGTGTTTGTGTTTATTTTCATGGTCATGGTCATGATGTGCACTGAAGATGGTATTTGATTTCATTGTACAAGGTGCAATGACAATAAAGTACAGTACAGTACAGTACAGTACAGTACAGTAAAGTAAAGTAAAGTAAAGTAAAGTACAGTACAGTACAGTACAGTACAGTACAGTAAAGTAAAGTAAAGTAAAGTAAAGTAAAGTAAAGTAAAGCAAAGCAGGGGGGTCCCAGGTAAGAAGTGCAAGGGCTGAGGGAGGCCCAGGGAGGCCCAACATAAGACACACAAAAGTTGGTGGTATATGTTGTAATGCAACTCAAAGCTGTAGCTGCCTGTGGAAGTCTCAGCTGTCCCAGTCCAGCGGTGTGGCATAAAGCTGCCTCACCCTGGGAAGCCTCAGTTGCCTTACCTGGTCCAGCAGTGTCTCCCTAAGTCTCCCCATCACTGATGTATCCTTTTTGGGGCACCCTGTACAGTGGCAGTCATCAGCAGAAGTGCCAGGGCTGGAGCTAAAGTAGAGGCCTGGTGCCTTCAGCAGTCTCAGCCAGCTGCCACTGCTCCCAGGCATTTACTTCAGACTTAGGGCCACTGTTGACACTCATAAATGCCACCTCAATCCCCCCCCCATTGTGACCAGCCATTGCAGTATTCTGAAAGGACTCCGTTGCCCCCTGCCACTATGCTCTCCACAAGATGTGCCATGCCCCAACTGACCTTCATTGTTTTTCTCCTGCTGCTGACAGGTGTGCCTGGTCTCTGTGAAGCAACGTCTGACTGTACCAGACCGTCTTTCTGAAGTCATCTCAGGCCATTCTCCGAGCCTCTTACGCTATTTCTTTTCCAAACTGCATATCCCATTCTCATGAATCCTTTGGAAACCTTCTGGTTCTCTCCAAGACTTGTGAGAAAGGAGTGCACGATTTGGAGAAGAAACAAAGACTGTGATTTGGAGAAGGAGGTCTTCCAAAACACCGAGAACAGAGCTCTTGTCATTCTCCAAATAACAAGCCGCTTCTTGTAGGTGTGGGATTTGAGGTAGCATTTCTCAGGGGCAGTGGTGGTGCTGGGACTGAAGTCAGGGCCTTGGGGTGGGGTTGAAGCTACTGAACGCCCTGGGCCTTTTTAGCAGGTAGGTTGCCATGTGACCAAAATTTTGATCATGTGACTTCAAGTGGCACTGCAACAGCCATAATTTCAAGTCTGGGTTGTAAATATAGTTTTTAAGCACCGTTCTAATTTTAAACAGTTGCTGAACAAATGGTCATAAGTCAAAAACTATCTGTAGTCTCTCTCTCTCTCTCTCTCTCTCTCTCTCTCTCTCTCTCTCACACACACACACACACACACACACACACATGCACCATATAAACAGACATATAGATAACATTAGGAGTGTATTTGTCAGCTCTGTTTGGAAGTTAATCACAAATGAAATAAAAGTTAATATTAATATTTTTTTCATTAAATTGCAAAAAATGATCACAGGACCACAGGACACTGCAACTGTCATAAATACATGCCAGTTGCCAAGCATTTTGATCCTATGACCACAGGGGTGCTGCAATGGTCATTAAATGTGAAAATGATCATAAGTCACTTTTTTCAGCGCCATTGTAACTTTGAGCGGTCACTGAGTGATTGGTTGTAAGTTGAGAATTACTTGTATAATGTGGGTGAAAATCAGTGGTGAAATGCTACCGGTTTGGCCCGATTCAGCTGAACCAGCAAAAAATTGCTACCGGTTCAGCCAAATAGGTAGTAAAATAGAGCTCCAACGATCAGCTGAGAAGAGAAAGAAGAGGAAAGCGCAGGGTTGGCCCTCCCACCTGTCCCTGCACTTTTCTCTTATCCTCTCAGCTGATTGGTGCAGCAGAGCCTCAGCTGGTGTTTGGAAAGCCTTTGCGCGCAGGGCCGTTAGGTTCATGCACATGCATGAAGTGAGCAATTACCGAACCAGTAAGGAAACTGGTAGAATCCCGCCACTGGTGAAAATAGAACGATATTTCATGTTACAGCATGGGGGTGAATTTGGAAGTATGAGTGGCTTTTTTATATGGGAGATACTACACCCCAAATTTGGCTTTGAAACAGAAGCTATAGTTTAGAATCTGATTTTGGACAGAAACATTGAATCCAGGAACACAAAAGAAATATAGAGGAATAAGGAGGGAAAATGAAAATACAAAGCTCATTTCTGGGTTAAGTTACGCCATTCAAAATTAATCACCAGAACAAACTTAGTGAATTATATTATTTGTTCCATTTAGCTAAAGGCGGTACCAATGTGCAATGTTAGAAATGTAACATCTAAAATGTTTAAATTTGTTAACAATCACCTTCCAGGTTTTCTTGTAAATTGACCAAATATTTCAGTATGAGGGGAATTGTGTCTATGATAAGTAGATTTACTGTAATGATGCTTTAAAATAACAAATGAAAAACACCTCACTTAAATTCTTATACAATGGACAATGCAAGAAATAATGAACAATGTCTTGTACGCAATGCAAACATATGCACAAAGGCGTTCTTCCAAAGGAATGTTAGAATACTGTCTTGTTAAAAGAAAGAAAAGGCATAGATTGAAATCTGAACCTGGAAATAGCTGGCTTCATAATGCTCCATCTTTACTGGAAGATAAAAATAAAATAAACGAGAACCCTAAACTATAGACCCCTTTTACTTGCATCACAATCCAATTCTTCGGGGTAAGGTGAGAACCATCTGCCAGTGAAGAATGGCAGCTGTAGAAGGGTGAACTCAAAATCTCTTCCTCAAAAATTTATGCTGACCAATTTATCAACTTTAATAACAAAACAAACAATTTCCTACCTTTTATGATAAAAATAAAGAAAAATGTATGTTGACAATAGGCTTACAAAATCAAAGCGACAGGATAAAATTCCTTTTTAAGTTTATTTCACTCTGGATACTTAAAAGTACAATAAAAATAAAAATAAAAAATAGCCATCTAGCAATCCTTCAAATTTGGAGCTCTTTCTTCAACTATTCTGATTTTGGAGTAAGAAATCTTTACATAAAGTACTAAACTGGTTGATACTCTCAAGAGTCCTCTACCTCAGGGGTCCCTAACCACCGGTCCGTGGACCGGTACCGGTCCGCCGAACAAGTCCTACCGGGCCGCTGGCTTGCTGGACGCCGCCATCTTTTTTTGATGAAAAAGTGCTTCCGGTGAGCTTTTCGAAAGCTCACCAGAAGCCGTTTCATCAAAAGAGCTCTGAGCTTTCCGGGAAAGCTCACCGGAAGCATTTTTCATCAAAAAAAGCGCTCGGTGAGCTTTTCCGGGTAAGCTATTTCTCCGAAAAGCTACGCTGCGCCCCATCTTGATGAAAGCCGTGAGGTCACGGAAGCACTTTCATAAAAATAGATGGCGGCGCCCAGCTGATGCCGGTACCGGGCCGCGGCGCCCAGCTGATGCCGGTACCGGGCCGCGGCGTAAAAAAGGTTGGGGATCACTGCTCTACCAGGTCATCACACATAATAACCAATAGCTTGCTCTGCCGGGTATTTGAAGAAAAAAAGATATCCATCTCATTCACCTCCTTGTCAAGTCCTTTGAAGCTTCTGAATGATTTTCAAAGTCTTCCCAAACCAGCTTTCTGCTAATGCTATTCAGTTTATTGGATGTCACAGTTATAATGTCACCTGTAGTGAACCAGTTAAGTGAAACTCTTTGTAGGCAGCACATTGGGCTTCCTCAACTGCTGGAACCTCTTTCCTTGTCTCCTAATTGCTTCTCAGTATGTGACAATTTTTGTGAATGAATCCGGGACCCACAATGATGATGATGTTATTCATTCAGTCGTGTCAACTCTTGGTGATTCTATGGGCCAGGTCTCCATATCTTCTGATCTTGCACTACTTTTTCGAGTTGCTCTATGCTTTGGTTGGTGTCAGCTTTGATGATGTCCAGTCACCATGTTCTTTGATAGCCTCGTTTCCTTTTACCGTTAATTTTTCCACACATAATTTCTTTCTCCAGTTAATTTGCCCACATAACACGGCAAAAATAAGTGAGATGTAGTTTTGTGATTTTGCCTTCCGGTGGCATGCCTGGTGTTATGTGCTCCAGTACTTGCTTGTTAGTCATCTTTGCTGTCCAAGAACCTGGACATACAGACATGCCATTTTGTTGTGCCTACAATTCCCAAAATTCTCCTTTACTGATTTTTTGCTTGACTTCTGAGATCATATTATATAGCTGCTGCAAGTGGATGTTCTCACAAGAAGAAGGACCTTGTTAAATAAGCAGGGATGAATTATAAAAGGCAAGGAAATAGTCAATAAAATCACCAGGGCTGAGAAAATTACAAGTCGATCTGAACAGACAAAACTGGTAAATAAAAATAAAGCCAACACTAAAGCAAAACAACAAGGGAGATTTAAAAATATATACCCTGAAAAAAATCATAGATAAACAAATGGAATAAATTGGGTAGCAGACTCCACACTAAATCTGCCTTACCGAGCTGGAACTAAAAAAAATGTTTTAAAAGGAATACAACTATGAGGGTTTAAAACTAGCCCAGCACATAACAAAATGTCACATTTTAATTTAATGTTTTAGAGGGTTACTGAGACATATCATCAAAAGCAATATAAGTTCAGTGCACTATGAAGTATGAATAAACTTGGAGCACTTTGGCTTCTGTTATTCCCCCTCAAATACATACTTAGAAATTTCACAGACTTTTTATGTATAATTTATGGAATGCTACATAAAAGGAACACCAAGTCTTTTTTTTCACATACTGCACACAGCTGAAGAATTACTCTCCCCAGAAGTTTATTGATGCTTTAGCCTGAATAGCTTCTAGAAAAGCTGCACAACTTTTCATTTCTGGCTTGTCACTCAACAGGGTTACACAAGTGTGGGATAATTATAATTTAAAAGTGCAGTTTGATGTCATTGTATTTAACAACCACAGCATAGTGAATGCCAATGCAGAAGATTTATCATTTTAAAATGCAGATATTTGGATTTTCTATTACCCCTTCATTTGACCCATTACCCTTTAAAATTTTATTTTTAATTACTAAAAGAAATGTATTTCAAAACCTTTAAAATGATTGAAAGCTAGTTATCAAAATATATCCGTTTATTTATTTTGTTTATACTTGACCTCTCTACTTTAACAAATATTCAAAATGGACATACTTATGTCATCTTAAGAGCTCGATTTTTTTCATTTTTATAAAGACAGAGAGTAAAATTAGAAGTAACATTTACAAAATGTCAATGAGCTCTGTTTCAGTTGTTTTTGTATCATTCAACTCTCAGCAACCCTTTTATTTTATTTATTTTATTTATTTGATTTGCCAATTGTTTACAAGATAATAAGTATAAGTGTATACATAGTTGTGAATACATGAAATGGGTACATATAAGAAAAATAAAAGAATAAGAGAAACAATAGGACAGGGACGGTAGGCACGTTGGTGCGCTTATGCACGCCCCTACAGACCTCTTAGGAAAGGGGTGAGGTCAATAGTAGACAGTCTAAGGTTAAAGTTTTTGGGGTTTGGGGAAGAGACTACAGAGTCGGGTAGAGTATTCCAGACATTGACCACTCTATTGCTGAAGTCGTATTTCCTGCAATCAAGTTTGGTGCGGTTTACTTTGAGTTTGTATCTATTGTGTGCTCTTGTGTTGTTATGGTTGAAGCTGAAGTATTCATTGACAGGTAGGACATTGCAATGTATGATTTTATATACCATGCTTAAGTCAGACCGAAGGCGGCGTAATTCAAGGTTTTCTAGTTCTAGAATTTCAAGTCTGGTGGCATAAGGTATTCTAACGAGTAGAAGAGTGGATAACTCTTCTTGTGAAATATTTCTGGACTTTCTCAATTGTGTTAATATCAGATACGTAATGAGGGTTCCAGACTGATGAACTGTATTCGAGTATTGGTCTAGCAAATGTTTTGTATGCTCTGGTTAGTAGTGTGATATTACCAGAGAAAAAGCTACGTAGGATTAGGTTAACAACTCTTAATGCCTTTTTGGCTATGTAGTTGCAGTGGGCTCTAGCACTTAGATCATTAGAGGTGAGTATTCCAAGGTCCTTTACAGAGCTTGGGTCATCAACAAGATCTTGGTTATTCAGCTTGTATTTTATTTTCTGATTTTTTTGCCAATATGTAAGACAGAGCATTTGTTTGTTGAGATTTGAAGTTGCCATTTGTTTGACCATTCAGATACATAGTCAAGATCTTTTTGTAGGGTAGCAGTATTGTCTGTGGTATTGAACAGCTTTACATCATCAGCAAAGAGAACACAATTGCTCTTAATATGATCACAGAGGTCGTTTATGTAGAGTATGAAGAGAGTTGGTCCTAGAACACTGCCCTAGGGGACACCACTATTGACAGGTACAGAATTTGATAGGACGCTCGATTTTGACCATTTGTTGTCTGTTTGACAGGAATGCTTCTATCCAGTTATTCAGTTGTCCAGAGATACCATAGGATTTTATTTTTAGGAGTAGTTTGTCGTGTACCACTGAATCAAAGGCTTTACAGAAGTCTATGTAGATTGCGTCTATTGCTTTGCCTTGGTCGAGTTGTGTCGTCCATATGTTTTTGCAGTGTAAGAATTGCAGATTACAGGATAGTTTTTTCTGAAACCAAATTGTTTATTGGAGAGTAGGTTGTTTGTCTCTAAGTGGAGGATGATGGATTGCTTAATAATTGATTCCATGACTTTACAGGTGACGCAGCATAAGGAGATTGGCCTGTAATTTTCAACTAGGCTTTTTGAAGATGGGGATGACTGTGGCTTGTGACCATAGGTTAGGCAAGGAGCTGGTCCTGAAAATTTTTCAAAGATTATGCTTAGAGGTTTGGCTATGGCAGTGGATAGCTTTCTTAAGAAGTAGCACATATTCCATCCGGTCCAATAGATAGAGATGGTTTTAGATTGCGTAGTGATTTTTAACATTGTCTTCTGTGAAATCGATATGTATTAGATCATTGTTGTTATCTGTGAATGCGGCTAGGAAATACTGGGCATGATCCATTGCTGTTTACAAATACTGAGCCGAAGAATGTGTTAAAGATGTTGGCTTTAATGGTGTCGTCGTTGCAGTCTTTACCATCAGGTCCTATCAAGGAGGGATGGACCTTGAGTCTTTTAGTTTGTTGTTTACAAAATTGTAAAAGCACGGGTGGAATTGGTGCTTAGAAGGTTTTCCTCTTGTTTAATGTGATAATTGGTGCATTCGGTCTTTATCTGGTGGCATAAATTTTTGTATCGGTTTTGAAATTTGGCAACGTGACCAGATTTGTTTTTCCGCCAGAGTGATCTCTTTTTGGATTGAAGTTTCCTTATTGATATGGGTAATCTGCTTTTTGTTTTGTTTTGGGAGTTGTTGTTGGAACATATAGTTTGATGACTCTTTTGACTTCAAGTAAAAATATGTTGTAATGGTCTTCAACGGTATTGCATCCAGTGAATAGAGATTGCCAATCAAGGGATGAGAGATCGTTGTCTATAAGATCATAGTTGCCTTTTTTGAAGTTATAATTGGGGATTACATCATTGTGGTGATTTTGTGTGGACGTATGTTGAGACAAAAAGTCAATCATATTGTGGTCACTACTGGAAAAGGTTCTTTAGTTTGTATTCCGTAAATTAAATTCAAACTATTGCAGAAGATGAGATCGAGGCAGTTGTTTAGTCTAGTATTGTTGGTTACTAGTTGTTCCAGTCCCAGATTTGTAATAGCATTGTAGAAGGTTGTGTGTATGGTTTTATTCAAAGGCAGTATTTATTAAAAAGGAAAATAAGAATGAATTTAAAATGACACCTCTTCTCCAGTCTAGAATAATAGAGAGAAAAGAAGGGTAAAAAGAAAACTACAAATAAATATAAATTAAAATCCTTTGCTATCATGTCAAGCTTTTGCACACAATCATTGCCCATTCGCATTTTAGAGGAAACCAGGAGGAGGAGGAGGAGGAGGAGGAGGAGGAAAAAGAAGAAAAATTGGATGAGTGGAAGATTAAGGAGAAAAAAAAACTTGCACTGGAAAGAGAATAAGAAGGGATAAAACAGAATGGAAGAAAAACAAGGAGAAGAGGTAACTGAACAGCAACAGAAAGAAAAATTATATTTAGATGCTATCCAAAACTGCCTTTTATGACCCTGTAATTTCACTGAGGGGTGGGGGAAATATATTTTGCTATTGTCAAATGCCACAAGTAGCTTGCTGTTGGATATGCCCTGCATATCTATCACAGAAACCATATACAGATACAACTCAAGCCACCTGCTTGGTACTTTGGGGCTACGGCCAAGTCTGTTTACTCAGCATGTGCCTATGTATTGCTTGGGAAGATTGCTAATGATGTAGAAATGGCCTCATCAAGGAAATTTGTTTGGCATTTCTGATCATCTAAAATGAAAGGGAAAAAAAACATTGGCAAACTTCCCTTCGAAGCCAATTTCAGGAAGCCAGTGTTCAGAGGAAATTGTTGCCAGTTGATAAGGATATAGAAAAATCTGTCTTAAATAAAGAGAGGGGTGGGAAAGATAATTTACAACTGCATATTTGTGCCATGTTATGGTAAATGTCTCTTTTATGATTTCAAGCCCGAATAAATACTTGAGCCTGTCAAAGGGAATAAAACCGGCTGAGATAAAATTGCCCTTGGCAGAGCCTTGTAGAATTCCTATTATATCCTCCAGCATGTCCCCAAATACTCTTTTGGCCACAGCACAAGGAGCACAGTGCCACAGCGCACAGCTCCTTCTGGGTACTATTGACTATTGTATGGGGGAAAGGGCAAGCTAATTTGCACTGGGCCTTCACTGGCTTTTCAAAATGCCTTTGTTTTGTCAATCACGGCCATCAAGACTGGAGACACACTTGGTTAATAAACCCTCCCCCCCCCCCGATCATTACATTCAATTAAAATAAACATTAAAAAGATTACTGTCGGTCCCTTCATAAAGGCATGTTTTAGAAGTACCCTTGTCTCAGACATGAAATTGTAAAACTGCTTTAGCTGTCTGAACGCAGTGCTTCCGATTGAGTTCTGACAAGAGGTTTCATGGCAGGCAGGCAGGGACATGTGGGTTGCCTCTTTTTGCAACTCTTTAAAGCAGCTGCAATCCTCCAAAAAAATGGGGCGGGGGGGGGATGCTGTTCCTGCTACAAAAGCCAGGGTATTTCTCCCATGGGCTCCCAAGCATCTGCTGGCAATTCTGAAGGATTGTGCAGCTCTGTTGAAAAAAAAAAAAAAACACTACAAGTCGCTGGGTACAAGAGCCATTTCAGAATATGTGAATTTTAGAGCTGTTTACCTAAATTGCAACTGAGTGGGGTTCTCTCATGGTTTCTCTTTCCTGCTCTGAAAACCCTTTTCTGATTACAATGTATATCTTTTCCCTTTCAGGATCTATTCCTTAGGGCGTCTAGTTGCTTACTGAGGATGGCTCATCCTTTCAGACTATGAAAATGTACTCAGTCCCCTCTAAAACAAGGTCAAGGAAATAGGGATAGGCCTGAAGTTTGGGAGCAAGATGATACTGGGTATACAAAGGGCTTCCTGGAGGATGAGCTATCTAGCAGTGGTTTACACTTTCATTGGTACAATGCCCTTCCTTTTTACTCTTCCTTTCTGAATCATTATTTTTCCCGTCTCTAAGCTGTTCTACCAGCACTTTGCCAAATTAAGCATCAGAGCAATACATCTGATGAAAATCAGAGATCCTGCCACTTTGTGATACTGGTGCAATCCTACAGCCTGAGAGTAAGCCTAATAATGCAGTGATATGCATATTTAGGTTGAGAAAAATGAATCTTATTAGAGGACAACAGTCTTAACTGCTATCAAAATTTATTAGCATAGTTTCAGCTAAGTCTCTGAGTATATTACAATATGAATTGGAGATAGTGAATTAGCAAACACCTCTAGGAATTCCTAAAAATTGTGGAAATGTAGAAATGTATTTGAAAAATAAGTTTGATAAAGTACACAATAATTGACCCTAATTTATATTTAAATTATGATTAAACTGAAACACTTTGCTGATTAGATAGGCCAGGTCCATAACACTGCCATGGCTGATATTTTTTTCTGCTGAGTATATAAACTATTCATCCTAGTCCTCATGAATTTGCATTTTGAGTTATTTTAATATTTAACAGACATTTTATACAATGAGTAACACCTCTGCAGCTCTTATGCAGGCTCTTCTATAATCTAGAACAGAGGTGTCAAACTGGTTGTTCACGGGCCAGATGTGTGATGCTCAGGGCATGCCCACCAGGGGTTCAGCAGGTTCTGACTAGTTCTGGAGAACTGGTAGTGGAAAGTTTGAGTAGTTCGGAGAACCATCAAATATCACTTCTGACTGGCCCTGCCCCCATCTATTCTCTGCCTCCTGAGACCCAGCTGATCGGTTGGGTCTTTTGTTGCCCTGCACAGGAGAACAGAGCTGGAAATCAGGTTAGTGGGGTGAGGAAGGAATGGGATTTTGCAGTAACCTTCCCCCAGGAGTAGGGTGGGAATGGAGATTTTACAGTATCCTTCTCCTGCCACGCCCACCAAGCCACGTCTATCAAGCCATGCCACGCCCACCAAGCCACGTCTATCAAGCCATGCCATGCCCACCAAGCCATACTCACAGAACTGGTAGTAAAAATTTTTGAATCCCACCACTGATGCCCACCCCAGCGCTGCGAAAAACATTGTGATATGACATGTGACAGCAATGTGACACTGCAAGTTTGACACCTGTGGTGTAGAAACACATTATTTTCATGGTATTGTAATGCAAAGAAGTGACACAATATGTCAGCTCAAGAACTTATAATATTGTCTCTGAAATGATTTCCCACTGAGCCAATTCCCTATGGTTCACATTCCAACTAAACCCATTACAACTCTTAGACTCAGATTTTTTAATTTTCCAAGATTCAATTGGAAGATTTTTTTTTCTCACCCACAAATAGCATTCCCAAGGGGTCTATGACAATTTGCCACAGACAATTCACCACAGACAACTTGCCATGGCCGACTTGCCTTGGCCAACTCGCTGCGGGGCAAGAGTTACACTAATATCAAAGAAATGGTGAATCATTAAAGAACCAGGATCATTAAAGAAAGGATACAAAAGGAGGGAAAGAATGAAATATAAATGATAAAAATAAAAATATTTTTTAAAATTTATTTTAAGTAATTAAATTGAATTGTTAAATTGTTCTATGGTGAGTTGGCTGTGGTAAGTTGCCTCATTCTGACACCCAAGTTCACATTGACTAAGCATGAGAACCATTAGCCCCAAATCCTATTCTTTTTTGCAATCCCCAAAGGCCATCAGCATGCCTTAACTTTTTGTTCTAATCTTGCCTGTTTTATTTTAAATAATTTTTATAGCAATACATGTTTGCTGAATTGCACTGTTTTAAATCAGACTCCTGAACAATATTTTGACAGAATAACTTTATTAGTTACTCATTTGGTCTAGTTATCTACTTTGAAAAAGCAAAAAGTTGTGATTTGTTGTTAATGCCTTATTCTATTGTAACAGAATTGGAAGTCAATGCTTCTTGTTCGTTCCCCATCTTTCCTCACTTTGCTTTCCCCTCTTCCCTTACCCCTCATTGTCCTCTTATTTACTTTTGTATTTTACAATACTTTATAACTTAATAAAAAAGAAAAGGTCTAGTTATCTATCTAGCTAGTTTGATATAATGATTAAGGTGCTACATTAGAAACTGGGGGATTGTGAGTTCTAGTTCTCTCTTGGGCATGAAATCCAGCTGGGTAACTTTGGGTCAGATATTCTCTCTTAGTCCAATCCACCTTACAGGGTTGTTTTTCATGAGAAAATAAGAATTATATGCTATATAATGGCAAGATAGAAACCTTTATGCTATATAGATTAAAGGCAAGATAGAACTCATACAAATCCTATCCATCTGTACTTTCCTCACCAAATTCTTTTCTTTTTTTGCACTTGAGTCCTAAATGTGACTCCATATTTCATGAAGAACAATGGTGGCTAATGGTATATATATTGTAACAGCGGCAGTGATCGATGGGAACTTTACACAATATCAGCTTTTCAGAGTGAGCGTTCTGGAGTGAAAAGCTGCATGCACAGTACGAAGCTTTGTACCAGCTAGTGGGTGTTACTGCTATTTAAAACCCATTTTGCAACAAAAAGGCAGTTAGCTTTTCAAATATGTATAGTATTCTTCAGTATAACATTGTGCAGAAAAGGCAAGCAGAAAAAGATGTGGGTTTTCCAAGAACAAAATTATGGGAATGATAAGAAAGATGCAGCGCCTGATGTTTCAGCACTTGAAGGGAGGGGAAAAAAAACCCTTATGAATACTATTAAATTTAGTGCCTCTTTTGCCATTTATTTGAAATAACTATGACTCAATATAACAGAATAACATTAAGCAGAAAAATGGTTCTATTGAGAAGAAAAGAATAATGCAGTCAGGTGCTTACAATAATTTGTTAAATAACAATAAACTCTTTTCCCTACCTATCAATGTGTTAAATTAGTACTGCTAACTTTCTGTGACAGTAACCAAATGATTTTACCATATAATCATGCAGTCTGGTGCCTTCAGTTGTTAATGGACATTTTAGTTCCATTAGTGGCAGTCTGAAAATTGCAAAGAAAAAAATATTTGCTATGAACTCCACGTAGCATCAGGAAGCACATCAGTCCAGGAAATGCTGAGCTCCATCCAGTTGTCCTGTATTTTATTCTGAATTAAAGGTTTACAGGGTCGTAAAAAGGGAGGTTTTTTTTTTTTAAAAAAAGTGGTAACCTGCAAATGTCAAAGCACAGTAGGAAAAAAAGTCTGAAATTTCTGAAGTTATCAAATTGATTGTCTATATAAGACTGCTTATCATGGAGCAACTGCACAGGGTAGACCCTTCAAACCCACCCAGGAATTTGTATATGCAGAGTAGCATTTCACATAATTTTATTTATGAAATGCCTTCCTTTTATATGCATGAGGAACATTTTGCCTTCCAGCAGCTTATCAGTACCTTGAATGACCATTTCATCCTGGCTGCTATTATAGTTTCCTTCCCCACTCACACCCTTCCAGTTGATCCCACCATCCCACATAATCACCATTAAGCTCATTTCTATTTTCCTCACCTTCTGCCATATCCACTTTAATCTATCTCAGTGGGCACCTTTTTGGTTTCCAAACAGGCTAGGTGAAACATATTCTCTTTTCTTTCCCATCCCATCCCATCCCATGCTTTGTTTAAATTCCAGCACAGGCATGTTGGAAAACAAGTAAAAGGTTTCAGTGCATGCTACTTTGCTTCAATGAAGCTGAACCATTTTGCCATAATGTTTCTGTAGAGCCATAGCGGAATGCATTTTTTTTTTTAAAAGTTTGTACTATTGAAGCAAGAATGATACAATGGGGAGGGAAAATAGCCTCTACATTAGTGTCAAAGGAGAGCATTTGGGAAGGGGATTTAAAGACATCCCTGTGGTGCAAACATTTGGGAAAGCACAGGGAAAAAAGGATTACTGAAAAAAAACACCACCCCACATTCTTTTAAAGGAGAGGAGGGGTACTAGGAAACACACAAGGGTCAGCCAATAAAGCTTGCCATACTGGGAAGAGCAAGAAGCAGAGGAATAACCAATCCCAATATGAGGTAGCTTTAATCTGGATTGAGCCCCAATCTAGTCCACTGCTGGTTCACTGCAATCTGCACTGAATTTTTTTTAGTCAACCTCAGAAACAGCTGGAGCACTACCAGAAGCAAGCAGTTTGAATTTACCATGCAGAATTGCTCAAGGGTTACTTAAATTCACTTTCTTTACATCAAGATGGAGAACCTGAAGAGGGACTAACATATGACTGGAGTAGAAAATAATATGGGCTTTGGAACTTGGTGGGTGAGGCAGGTATACCTTTTCTGAATGGATGGAATGGATAGGTGAACTTCTCTTCAAGTTCATCTATCCATCTATCCATCCATTTATTTAGGTGATTTCTATAGCCACCCACCTTAGCAAACCACTCACAATTCAAAAACCTATATTACAATTCCAAAGGAGCTTTTTTCAAAAGGCAACTGGACTTTGTTTTCCTTGAAGATGTTTCTCATCCAAGAGGCTTCTTGCCCATTCTAATCTTCCGAGGGGAATATGTTCAATAGATTAGGGGCTACTGCAGGAAAAGTTCCCCTTCTATTAGAGCTTCAATGGATGTCTTCTCTCTAGCAATATGTAATTACACCCAAATATCAGTATGCAGAGAGCCATAATCCATTTGGGTTTAGTCTTTGGCAACATCATTTAATGTTCAACAAACAAATCAATTAAGAAGCCTTTAAGTTCAACTGACCTACAGCAAAGTTCAGTACTAGTCTAACAGATTCCTTCCACTTTTTCTCTGTTCTTGACAAAATTGAAATACGGCTTGATCTCAAAGGCCAAGGATGAGCAATTTGTAACAATGAAAGTTAGCCTCTGGCATATGTTTGAACAGTGTCAGCCAATAACTGATCTTGGACTTATGGCAAGGGTGATCTATTTTTTCTTGGACTGCTATCTGGGCAGTGTGTTGGGGGGGGGGGGAAAGGTTAATGGGAAGAGAGGGAGGATTTTTAGCATCTACCCTATTTATCATGAGCTTTAGCCCTGACCCCTGGAGCTATAAGGCTGCCTACATACTATCTCTGAGCAAATGGAGACTTTTCCATCAAAAGCAATGTTTAAACATTGAGCATAGTCTGGAAAGCCAGCTTGGTGTAGTGGGTTAAGATGCGGCCTAGAAACTAGAAGTGTGAGTTCTAGTCCTGTCTTAAGATATGAAAGCTGGCTGGGTGACTTTGGGCCAGCCATTCAACAACCCACCTTACTGGGTTGTTGTTATAGGAAAAACAAGAGGAGGAAGGAGTATTAGGCATGTTCATCACCTTGAGTTGCTTATAAAGTAATAAAAGCAGGATAAAAATCAATCTATCAATAAATGCACCATAGCTGCATGTTATGCAGTTTTAACTTTTGACTGGGAGCTGCTCAGAGTTGATTAAATGGTGGGTGGCTATATAAGTGTTTAAATAAAAAGGATGGGAATCTCAAATTTTTGTTTTCAGAACCTTTGTGTTCTTCAATCTCTAATCCTGCCTTTGCCCAAGGAGTAGTGTCTTTCCAGTTCTTACTATCACCACTTATCTTTAGGGGGCACCTTACCTGATACAAGCTTAGATATGGAGATAAATGGGCCTTCAACACCATGCTGACTTAGTGACAAGTACAAAGATAAAAATGAAATAATTAAATAATTGCTATTGGGCCACATAGTACATCTGGTTTCTTTCCCCTTAGGAGACAAACTAATCTCAAAGGGAAAAAACAAAAGTAAATGAATAATAGGAATCAGTGATGTAGTAAACTCTTTTCGAACTCATTGGTAGCTTCACACTTTAATGAACGAAGACACACATTCAATTTTGCAGCTACTAAGATTGTTGGATGAGCAGGGACAAAAAGAGCCAAGGAAGTGATTGAAGCCTGGAAACAGGCCACCTCATCAGTCAATAGGAGTGCTGATTTACCATCAGCCTATCAAGTACTTAGAAGGTGAGGGCTGGGCAATACAAACAAACAACAGCTAATGACTTAAAAGCCAGCCATCAATGCACACACCATCAACATCTAAAAAGCCATATACAACAGGTACTATAAACACCACACACAGAACAGTACACATTCTGTTAGAGCAAGGTGTCAATCTCAAGGCCCACGGGCTGGATCCAGCCCATGGGGTGTTTAGATCTGGCCTGGGAACAGCAAAGGACCAGCCCACGTGCCTCTGCAAGTGAAAACAGAGCTTGGGAGGGCCTCCTGTAACTCTCTGACAGTGAAAAAGGAGCTCGGGCGGGGCGCATGCAGCCCTCTCAAGCTCCATTTTTGCGGGCAGAGCACTCGGGCCACCACAGGTGCCCCTGACATGAGTGGCATCAAGCCACACCCACTCCAGTCCCCTTGAGGTCAAGCACAACCCTGATGTGGCCCCAATGAAATCGAGTTTGACACCCCTGTGCTAGAGAGAAATTATCTGAAGATGGGCTCCAGCATGAGCCCGAAAGCTCAGAAAACAAAACTGCTTCTGGTGACTGACCCAGATTGGATCCTGCAAACTCTTTTTAGTTTCAAATATTGAAATGGAATAAGCAATATTGACAAAGATAGACTACAGAGCCATTCTAATCAAGGGATCCAGCAACTCCAATTTATATAATAAGAAAAAGATCTTAAAGAACACATGTAACTAAATGCAGAATAGGAAGTCAGTGAGGGTACATGATAGTGTTGATCTGCTGCCAATAAAAGAAAATTTGCTTTAAAGACATACTGTAAATAACACAGATTGCCTAAAGAATGATTCAAATTGACAACAAAACAACATGTTCCTTCCACTGTGTGAAGAATAAAAACAAATGAACAGAAAATGAAGATTAAACTCAATACAGTTTCTAGTTAGACCATTTATCTATTTCTATTCAAGTAACAAGCTCTTCCATCAAATGTTCTTTTTGATTCAATTTAACTGGATTTCATTTTTGCTTTCTGGAAGTTTCAAACTTTAATCTAGACCCAGAGAATTATCTCATCATTCTCCTTCTTTCCATCCCAGAACACATTTTCATGCTTAACTCGTTTCCCACAAAGGACTGTCTCTAGTTTCTAAATGAAGAAAGCCTCTGGGGTAAATAAGTATTTTCTTGTGTGCTAAAGCCAAACATTTTTCTCACAGAAAATGATTCAAAATCAGTCATATTTGAGAGGTTGATAGAAGGTGGTCAGTGTTAATGTAGTGAACGAGGTATTTTAACAGCACTCACAGGGATACCCATTAGTAGACTGTCATTTTGACGGGAATACACAAACTTTTATGGAAATATTTGTGTGAATACTTCATAAACCACTGTATATTTAAGTAACAAAGCAGTTTTCTTCATCAGAAATACCAACTAGTTTGACCCACAATTCTGTAAAACACAGAATTATAATAGTTTACCATTATAACAGAAATGAGTATCTTATTTATCATTACCAGAATAGAAATGAGTACCTAAAATTTATCATTACCAGAATCCTCAAGAGTGTGTTACCTAAAACACTACATGTGCACCTCCCTCTTATTTATTTATGAAGTTGGTATATTTCTGGCTATCAGATTTAAAATCAAGATAGCGACATTATCAAAAAAATAATTAACAGGCAGATATAATTAACAGCAAAACACCTGTACAAAAAACAATGCATGTTAAGCGCAAGCTAATAACTCCCTTAATTCTGCAAGGAATGCTGGTTAGCAACAGAGAAAACTCAATGCTCTGTGTTCACCAGAGTTGTGGAACCCTAATCAAATCTCAGATGAGCATGAAGGCTTCTACAGAAAGAGATTTCTCTCAAGTGAGCTGGATCTAAACTGTGTGCAGCTTTCATGATAATAATCAGAACTTTGCATCCCCCCCCCCACAAAGATGAACATGAAATTACGGCAATACAACTTGCTAGTATTAGCAAAATTGTATTAACCCCTGACTGCCTTTGCTGTTGCAACATATAATTTGAATTTAATATTCAATAGTTTGAATATTTCAATAGCTGCCACAACTGACTTGCCAGTTGAAAACACTACAGTGGGTTATGATTATACCTTATAACATGTAGTGTAATTGACAAAAAAGATTGATAATATTGATCATAAATTACAGAAGCTTAATTCCTTGCTCCTAATTTGATGTAAGGTTTAGAATAGTTGGACTAATAATAGTTATATTCTGCATATGTTTTCAAATGCAGTTTGAATTCAAGGAAAAACTTTTCATACATGCAAAGGTAGACTTTAAGGTAGAATTAAGTAGAGTTAAGCGCAGGCTTTTCCCAATTGTACACTTGATTGCTGATTGATTAGGACTGATCTAACACTGCAGTTCAGGAATCCATAGCTTCCTTTGGTTTGGAGGCTGGAATGGCAGCAGGAACACAGCACTGCAAAAATGTGTGGGATCAGAACCTGTTTTAGAAGGGAGATTTTTATATATTAAGGGTGAAATAGATTTCTTAATGCCATACAGTCCTAACTTTATTTAGTTTGACTCTAAAACTTCTCCCAATTCCCCCAAATAATATCAAAAAATGTGGAAAATGTACCAACCACTATAAAGTTGGTACTTATTGTACACTCTCTTCTTAGATGGTGTTGGAATTAATATTCTTGTTTTAAGCCTTCTTATATAGACAATTGAGATCTTCTTTTTATAGTGGTGATTATATTAATCTAAAAATATCATCTATAGCAGTGGTGGGATTCAATTTTTTTACTACTGGTTCTGTGGGTGTGGCTTGGTGGGCGTGGCTTGGTGGGCCTGGCAGGGGAAGGATACTGTAAAATCTCCAGTCAGAGGTGGTATTTGCTGGTTCTCCAAACTACTCAAAATTTCTGCTACCGGTTCCCCAGAACTGGTCAGAACTGCTGAATACCACCTCTGATCTATAGGTTTTCTAAACCAAATCACACTTGGATGTAAGAGGACTAAGCCAATTTCTTATTTTCTAAATTCTGAATCAGATGCTAACTAAAATGAGCAATGAGATGGGAAACTTCTAATTATGGGATAATAAATTCAGATTTAATCCAATCAAATGATAACGTAAATTCCAGATTATTATACTTGAACATAATGCTTCTCAACAATAACAAAATATAATAATTTGTATTCTGCAGAATATTAACTCACTTATTGCACTAGAAGAATAAATGGGTTTGATAATAAGCAAATATTGTCCAAGCTAGAATAGGTAGGAAATCTTAATATAAATTTGCTCCTGAGGCATTCATCTAAATTGCACCAGTGAACAGAATACCAATGGTGAAATTTCAGGTCAAAACTACAATGTAAAAGAACTCAAATCTAGTAAAATAAAACAGTAATCTGAAATAACTAAACAATTCAGTTATATTTAGTAGAGATTTAGGATGCCAATGTACACTGTTATATAGACCATATTTGGAGTAAGTATTCTAGGCAACAATTTCTGGGTTTTCTTAATAATCAAGAATTCACCAGTTTATCTTTTAAAGAAACAAATTAGATGGCCTGAATTAAATACAAGAGCCAGCCATGTTCGTTAATCAAACTTCCTAAATTTATTACCTAGTTTAGGTAATGAAATATCTGCAAGAAAACAAGCAAGCTCAGAGAGCACCAAGGACCCCTGAAGAACACAATTGCCCGTCTCATTTATTCCACCTAATAGTTCTTATGCAAAGTTTCTGGAAAGTTTTGCGACCTAAATATTGCAAAGGGGTTGGAGTTACTAGGAATAATATACAAGCAAATACTATTATTGAACTGTGTGTATTGTGGTGGAAAATTAGAAGAAATGTAATTTAACAGTTTCCAGTTTTATTAGTTCTTGAGAGGAAAGTGCTTAAGATGAAAATATCTTTTTAAGAAACCTATTTTCATTTATTGAAGCAACTTCCATTGTTGGTATTCCTGTAATTCCTTGTCGAAGAAGTACTAAAAGTACTATGCAATTCTTTGATTTTTATTAGAAGTCTAGTACAATGATGAACAAGGTTTTCCTTGATGTTATTCACCCTAGGGGAAATATTGAGACCTATGTAATGAATAGAGCTTTTATTTCATTGCTTTAACTAATTCCAACAAGGGCTATGGGTTAAAAATGTGGAACGAGTAGTGCTGCAGCAAATGAGAAGCTTGTAACTCAACCTCCTTAACAGTTTGCCATTTAGCATTGTTGACTGATCTTGAAGTTATATTAAGAGTAACATAATCTGCCCGGAATATGTAAAACCAACAATCCCATTTAGGTTTTTTTTATTGATCTAATAATAAAATACAGTATATTAAGTTAACATTTCAGAAACATTTTGGACTTTGTGTGTCAGACTTTCAAGCAATACTTTTGCTTCTCTTCAAAGGCCCTACAAGGTCCCAACTCTGATTATCTGTTATCTGTTAAAGGCAGCATTTGATGACATAATTACGTATGTATGTATGTATGTATGTATGTATGTATGTATGTATGTATGTATTTAAATCCCTTCATTTTTCTTATTTCAAAGTCCCAAAGGTTGCTTAAATCAGTGTTTATCATCCTTGGGAACTTTAAGATTTCAGCATAGTAGCTGGGGAATTCTGGAGTTGAAATTCATCTATCTTAAAGTTCCCAAGTTTGGGAAATATTGGTTTAAGACTATAAGAAAGGCAGATAAAATTGTCTGTCTTATCTTGCTATATCTGGATACATTTTATAGCTTATTCTCAACTCAGTTATAGTACTATAAATGAACCAAGCATGAATTTTTTTTTTGAACGTTAATGAAAGAAAGAAATCATACATTTCAATACTGACAAAATTGAACAAATCTCATCATTTTCATTTAACAGCAATTGCTCTTTTTTATCACAACTGAAAATTTGATAGGAATAGGAACACAGCAGCACCTTAGCTAACCCTGCTGTGTTTACCTGCCCAAACTGTTAGAAGTATCTACAACCAAGATTAGTCTAATGGATTATTACTATATAATATATAACATTCCATGTTGGTATTTATTTAACCAGATGCTTTAATTGTTATAATTGGCTGCACCTGATGTAAGTTCTGAACTAATCCTAGCTGCCCCCCCCTTAATATTTATGGCGCCAAAAGATATTATTTTATGGATTTGATAAAACGGACTACATTCAAGGAAAGCCTTTCCTTAAAGCAACATTTTTAACTTTGAAGAAACCTTGGAACTAATTTTCAAATCTCAAGGAACCCCTGGGTAAAAAAATCATAAAAAATTCAAAAACCTCACAATACAATTTACTTCGAATCTATAGGATCGATACTTATATTTACCAACAAAGCAGTAGGCTGGCAGCTGAAGGAAGCAGGTAAAAATTTAACATAGTGTGATTCATGAAGTCAGATTTTTTTTTCCAACCACAATCTCTCAGCACGCTGGAACCCCAGTTGAGATAGGCTGCCTTAAAACAATGGTAAGGTAAAGGTCCCCCTCCCACATACGTGCTAGTCATGTCTGTCTCTAGGGGGCAGTGCTCATCTCCATTGCAAAGCCAAAGAGCCAGCACTGAAGACATCTCCGTGGTCATGTGGCCAGCATGACTAAACGCTGAAGGTACACGGAACGCTGTTACCTTCCCACCAAAGTGGTTCCTATTTTTCTACTTGCATTTTTACATGCTTTCGAACTGCTAGGTGGGCAGAAGCTGGGACAAGTAATGGGAGCTCACTCTGTTACGCGGTGCAAGGGATTTGAACTGCCAAACTGCCGACCTTTCTGATTGACAAGCTCAGCGTCTTAGCCACTGAGCCACTGCATCCCTTAAAAAACAATGGTATTGAAAGGCTAAAATACCTTCTTAGCTTCAAAGTTACACTTCTGCGTGCAGGAATATATGGTTTGAATATATTGGTTGTTGAGTAGCATATTGAGTAGAGCTTCTCTATTTTTGACTCAGTTGTATTTCCAGTCCAAAATATGAACCATCAAAAAGAAGATTCATTCTATTGGCAAATGCTCCATAGAAAATAACTATTGATATTATCATTTCTGACAACCTATTAATAATAATGTATTATCTTGATATATGAGTAGGAACAAAGCTAATATTAGATATATTGCAGACATAGTAACCTTCCCCATCAAGATGACTCATTTTTATCTAGAGGCAGACAAGACTATGAGTTTTAAATTGCAGGCTTGGTACAGTTGCTGTTTAACTGTTTTTATCATTTAATTCTCTCTTGCGTTGTAATTCATCTTGAGGCTTTGACAGAATTTACCTACAATATTATTTCTCTAGGGTTGGCTTGTATCACTGTAGCAGTGCAACTTAAAATATTAACTCACACACTATATATTGTAAAGCCTCACAAAGATGTTAGAATTGACATCACAAAGATTCTAACATCACAAAGATGTTAGAATTGAAACAGCTAGGTCTACGCATGTGAAATAGGTATGCATATTTCCCCCTCCAAACAGAAGTGTTTAAGATAGTTGGTGTTAAATACCTAATGATAACTATTCAGTGAATAGTGTATATACAAGCCTTAACAGAAATGGTAACTAATATGTTAAACTGCTGATTATGCAATGGCCATGAGTTAGTGTCAATCAAAAATTATAAGGAATATTATACAGAGCTTCATCTGTTGAAGACTTTCCCAAACATGACAAGTAGCAACATCAATACTTGCATTAAACCCAGAATCATGAGCCGTGATTTACACATGGGTATGATTCTGTCTTCAATAGAGATCCTTCAGTTGGAGAAATGTTGCCCTTTGGTATTTACTCTCTTTAAGAAATCTCTGCAGTTCAAAGGACACTGAAATTAATTTATTCTCTTACATTTGCCTGCAACCATTCCACCAACAGCATACTCAAGAAAATAATACATATAATGGCCATCAACCGTTCCTTGCTGCTGTACTGCTGCTGCTATATATTGGAATGCAATAACCCAGCTGATAGTGTGTCATATAAGATAGCACTGTAGGAATCAAGAGATGATTCATGTTATCACTGTGTGTTATACAATTCCGATGTCAAATGTTTAAGAGAGATCAAAACAATTCAGTGAATACTTCTCATATCATACAGAGGTTAAGTAAATTAAAATTGAATTTTATTTTATAAAATTGATTCTGTCAACAACCACTAAGTCGTCTTGATGATTTACAACAACATCAATAATAATCACATTTATTATGTGGATGTGGTTTGTATCCTAGTCCATAATGGGAGATGTATTCTTTTCCTTTGCTATTCTGCCCAACATGGCTTATCTCAATAACAGCATACTATATCCATCTGTAGTTGGGCTTAGCAGCCTGGCCTGATTCTTTTTGTACATGTGAATGCAAGTTTCATTAACACTACAATCTGCCTCCCATTCCATGTTTGCAATAAACTATTTCTTATGCAAATATAGTCACACTACATTGACTTAGTACTATTAGAGTAATGGTGTATGGCTGCATTTAAATCATTTGATTAAGCTATTATTGGGTCTTTGTCTTGCTGATAGCTCATGTTCTTCTGGAAGCAGGCATCACACATGGGAAAAACAAAAAGTTGCTGTTACAGCTGAATGGAAACACTGCCACCTACATCGCTAACAAATGGAGTTAGCATTTCAGGGACGCTATGCTACTATATTGGCAGCATGGGGGATGCTGCCCAGTGAAAGGGCATTGAGAGTTCATTCTGCACAGTGTGGGAGCCACTGCTCCTTCCATTCTCCTCTGGTAACTTCATAAAGTCAAGCAGGAGAAACCTACAAAGGAAGGAAATTATTATCTTCTCTGTTGTTTTGCAAGTACATTGAGTGCTTCTGTATTGGAGACAAATTCTTTATGTGTCTAATCACACTTGGCCAATTAAACTCTTCTCTTCTCTTCTCTTCTCTTCTCTTCTCTTCTCTTCTCTTCTCTTCTCTTCTCTTCTCTTCTCTTCTCTTCTCTTCCCTTCCCTTCCCTTCCCTTCCCTTCCCTTCCCTTCTCTACTCAGCACTGGCTTTTCCTGGATCCTGTAGGATACGTGGCATGGAAAAGAATATGGATGTTCTCCTTCCAGAATTTCCCCATCTTTCTTTGTGCTGAACAACATAATGGCTCTCATGCTTCTAAAGGCAATGCCAGAAACTAACATGAAGTACTTCAAACATGAAACTGAATTATACATAAGCATTGTGGTTTATATGTTGATAAGCAACAGGTAATAAATCAAATTAACAAGATAGCAAGTGAATATTGTTTTATCTGCAACCCACAGAAGTACAGAAGGCATACTGAAAGGCTAAGGATTTTTGTTTAGCTGATGTTTTTTAGCAGATAAAAAGGCTGCTGCTGCTCTGTATGGCATATTTGATGTACAAAGAATCCAGGTTCAGTAGGTACAAATCTAATCAACACAGTGGTATAATCTTCATGCCCTGGGATTGAGCAAAATGATTTTAATACTCTGCCAAGGATGCAAGAGGCTTTGATGAAGCCTATTTGAGAATGTTTCCAAATCCCCTATCAGTAATAGACAACAAACTGTACTGAACAGTGTGTATCAAGGTGTTAAATTTCTCCCCAAACACAGGATTTTAATTAAAGTACACTTTGTTTGCAAATAGTTCTGTGTATTCACACACTACATATTTCTCAGGGTCCTGTGAGAATTAGCGTCAACCATGTCAGGACCAGTTCAAAGACCACACTGAATCTTCAATTTACAAAGGGTAGATAACTGAAACCATAAAGATGTCCTGCTGATGTCTTGGGAATTTGGGGTAGCTTTTAAAGAGTTAAAAGCGTAGCATTTTACTTTAAATTTGATTTTGCCTGGTAAGCAATTATTTAAGGGGGTGGGATTAGGAAATCTCTGAACAAAATAAAAAAAGGAGAATGGACAGGTCCCCGAATACATCTGATATAAGGCAGTTTCTTAGGTTTCTATAGAGAGAAGGTCCAATAGATAAGAGCTTTGCAAAATAAAATGCTTTTTTCCCCTGCCTTAACTAATGTGCACTTGGAACACAGAAAATAATATTTCATCCTGGGAACGAATTTTGAACACAAGCCACGTAAACAGTCAATTCATATAAAAGCAGATGTAATTATACAGTGGATGGCTTGAATCTTCTTACAATAAAGCAGCTTGTACAATATTTTCTTACTAATATGAAAATCAGTTTAACTAGATTAAAAAAAAAGTTCACAAATTGCTACTTTTGTTTTGGTGGTTAGGCTTCAACATCAAAACAGGCTGAAGGAAACAAAACAATTTAATGTTATTGGGACAAAATAAATGTTTAAGTGGTATTTCTAGAATAACAATTCATACACTTTATTAGTTTTAGTCAGTAAATGAAAATGAAGGTGACGTTGAGTACTAATCTTCCTGGAATGGAATGGAAAACTGCAACACCAAGTAATTGTTTCAACATACGAAGCAAACAGCTTTTTTTCATTTTCTGCTTTAAAAAAAAAATGCATCTAGGGTTGTGTATCAAAACTATATGGATTAATGTAAAAGTAACAGCAATTTAAATCAACGGAAACCTGCTTGCTTGCATAAAACCACATCCTATTCTGTCTTGTTAGCTATTATAATGATAAGCCTTATAAACATATGCTACTATGTAGCTGTGTAACCTTTCTACTTAACCAGGATAAGACAAAGCATAATGTCATTTGCTGCTAATGACAGCGCTGTGGATCAGTTTTGTTCTGCTGGACGCAATATGCTTCTCAGTTATGGTCTAACCCAGGGGTATCAAACTCAAGGCCTGTGGGCCGGATCTGGCCCGTGCTTAGATCTGGCCTGCCAGGCTGCCCTGGAAACAGCCTGCGGTGCCTCTGCCAATGAAAACAGAGCTTGGAAAATTCCATTTTCACTGGTAGAGAGCTGCAGGAGGCTGTTGCGGCTGAAAATGGAGTCCAGGAGGGCTGCACATGGCCCTCCAGGCTCCTTTTTCACTGGCAGAGGATTGCAGGAGGCCATTGTGGCTAAAAACGGAGCTTCAATGAGTGACACCTACCCTGGCCATGCCCCCAGGCCACGTCCACACACACCTGGCCCCCGAGGTCAAACACAACCCTGATGTGGCCCTCAATGAAATTGAGTTTAACAATGCTGGTCTAACTGAAGATGTAAAGTAGTTCTGGCAAATGTTGGTTAACCATAGCTTTTGGCATCCCCAACTCTATCAATATGAGAACTGGGAGTTCAACAGAATCTGAAAGGCTACAAGTTCCTTACTTCCTAAGATGTTATAAATATCTGAAACAGCAACATTCATGGTGGAAGACAGAGTATCAGAGGGACAAAACAAAACAGCTTTGCAATGCAAGCTGTGGCCTCTTCCATTGTCATTGTCATGCCATACACAAGCCCCAAAGGGCAAAGCTTGAAGTGTGGCACTCAATTTAATTCAATTCCATATGCAATAGGAACACTGTTGATCTAAAAACTGAACTGGTGAGCAACATTTTCACTGTTTCTTTTTTAATCTTGTTGCATCTGAAAAAAAGATCTTTAAATTGATATTTTCCATCTCACAGGTATTTTTTCATTCTTTCCAACCTAATAGAATATTGAAAATTTTTTACACAAACTGTGTCTGATAGCGAGCAGGTAAATAACCCGAGAACAGAACAGAACTACACCAGATCTCATATCATGAAAAAAAAAAAAAAACCAGCAAAATGAATATGAAAGTGGTCTGCATTCTGCTCGAGAGACAACTATTCCAGAAAAAAGTTCCTCCCCATTAGAATTCCCTATTGCTGATCATTTCATTCTAAGCTCCCTCTCTCTTCTCCGTTGGACATGTGACCAAGAGTGATGCAGATGCAACTCATCCTACACTTTCTGATGCTGACTTGCAGCCAAACCCCTACATGGGCAAAGAAAACTCACACGCAAGTTGTTTCAATACAGAAAAAAATAAAGGTGAATTCTATGGTCACTCTGGTCAAGGGGCTTGGGAAAAAGAAATTAAATTCCCATTCCCTGCAGGCTTGTGTTATTTTTTTTTCCAATCTAATGGAATGTTGAGAACAAATTCCGTACAGATGTTTGGATCTAGTTCATCCTCAGAATTAACTAGTTAGAGCCTTAAAAAGTACCAGTTCCAAGGATGGAGAGAATACAAATTCAGAAAAAAAAATGAAAGAACTCTCTTAAGGAAGGGCAGTGAGTCAGAATGTGGCTGATTTTTCTAGTCTCAATCCACTTCTCTCCTGATGAAGCATCCCAGAGAGAAGAATTTCAGAAGTTGTGATCTGCATGCCATCTTCCCATCTTCCTTTGGACAGAAGAAGCTCTTTAAGGATATACATTGTTTTCCAAGGCAAGAATAGTAACTGGGGTTAGAGTACGGTGTTAAAAAATGCATTCCCAACAAGTGGAATTTTAATATTTAATTTAGTAAAAGTAATGTGATTACTTCGCATTTACTTTAATTCCAACAACTTAATAATTATAATCTGGAAAGCCACAATACTAAAAAAAAAAAAAGAACCCTCTGAACTGCCTGAAGGAGAAGTGTATTACTTTGAAATAATAAGTAATTAAAGTGTTATGAGATAATTGTATCAAGGCAACCAAGATGTATGGAGATATCCGGAAACTGGGAAGCCTCCTTTAAGAGCATGAAGATTTCAATAAATCTTTATAGGCATTTTCAAAACATGGCAGTTACAACTGATAATGAGAAATACATTTCTTAAGTTGCTCTCATTGTTCATTGGTTTAGAAGCTGGAGTTGATATTTGTTTTATAACTGGAGTTGTTTCATATTTGTTGTTGCTTTAGATTTATAAAGCCTCCCAGAATCGTCTGGAATAGGATAACTCAGCAAGCAAACAAATTTGCCTAACTATAAAATATAACATTAAAATTATATGTGAAACAAGCTATCCTTAGAAAATCATTGAAAAAGGCTGCTTTGATCCAAGAAAAAATGCCAAAAGAAAATGCCATCATTTGATGGTATCCCCCAATTAAAACCGTTTGGGAAGAGAGCAATATTTGAGCTGTCTTTATGATAGTGGATCTTTATATCCCCTGTTGAGCTGTGCATTCAGACCCCCCCCCGATAAATCAAGCATTTCATTGAAGTTACAACAAAGACAAGAGCAGCATCAAGAAGGGACTGGAGTGAGAAACTTATCTGAATGCCTCTGCAATAAAGAAGAGTATTATCAAGGATCCACATGGATTTGCAAGAGACTGCCGTCTTGTCACCACCAGGGTATTTCTACACAAGTGCCAGTGTATGAAGTTGTAAATACTAGTTCCTTTCAATTCTCTGTTCTATCATTTCATTAAACCAAGCCAATAAAAAATAAAGAACCCAACAACAATCTGGAATTAATTTTTACTATATTGATTGATTATGCACCATCAAGACATTTTCTACTCCTAGGGACTACATGCAGTAGATAGATTTCCCCCCCCCATGATGACTATCTTCAACTTGGTCTTTCAGGTCTTTCAAATGTCCACTTATCGCCACTGTAACTGAGTCCTTGCTGCTGGTCATCCTCTTTTTCATTTTGTACAATTTGCCTTCTAAACAAAATCCTTAAGGAGATGCAATACAAAGGCTTGTTAATAAGCCTAGATATTATTTTGAAATAGTCTTCTCTCTAGATGTAGTACTACAGAAATGATAAGAATTCTGCTTGGCCGGTTGGTGGCTGAGCCATTTAATAAAACCCTCCATGCTTGTACCCAAAGATTTCACCACTTTCTACACAAATAGCTACCTAAATTGTTTTAACTACAATGGCAGTGTGATGACCCGGGGCATGGAGCAAAGGTAACACAGTCAGATAATCAATACGAGTCCCTTTATTATCTCCAACTATGCCCCCAATGTCCAGGTTACCTTCTGGCTGGAGAAAAACTCTCCCAGGAACAGCCTTTGACTGCGGAAAATTAAGTCCAAAACATGGTCAACACAAACTGTAACTTAAAGTCCAAACAAGCTAAACTGAATGTCAGGTTTCCAAGTAATGAAATCCATTTTAAAAGAAAAATAACAAAGTCCATCTTCAAAAAGATTTCCTTTATTTAGGAAAACATTAAATTGGCAATGTCCATGGTAATTCTGGATCTGACCCAACCTGGAATTACCCCACAATACTAGAAGTTAGAAACAACCCCCCAAAAATCACATTCTCCAATAGAAGTATTTCAACGTTGCTTGATGTCATAAATCTCCACCTCCAGGGGCCCAAGCCCGGACAGCTCATTTCCCACGGGAAAGAAGATCACCTAGCCAAAACAATCTCTTTATCTCCACTCCTCCCACCTTAGGAATATGTCAAGCCCGAAACCCTTCCCCCCATTACTGCCACAGAGAAAATAAGAAAAAGAATATATACTAAGACAAACTAAAATGGCTACACTTATGTCAATTTCACGCTTGACACTGAAGTAATTAGTTTGGCAGGGCAGAAGCAAGAATTTCAGACTTGAAGGCACAGCAAAATTCACATGGTTGGGAAGACGCCAGGAACACAGATAAGCCACTACAACACAAGATAAAGTCACATTTGCTCCCAACAGCCTGCCGCATGCAACCTGCCTTTCTTATCAACTATCTTTCCAGCTGTGGCTAATGAAGGGAATCAGGGCCCTTTCCTCCCCCATAAGCCATGCAACCCACATTGCTCCCTTCTCTGTTCCTCCCTGCATGCCCTACAATGAAGAGGGGGTGGTTTGGTTCTTCCTCTGAACTCCCTCTCCCTTCTTCTATCTCTCCCCTGCTCTGCCCAGCCGGACTTTGCCCTTCCCCAGCCTCCTCCATAGCCAATGAAGCCACATTCCCATCCCCTGTCAGCTCTCTGACTTCCTCTTCAGATTCAGACTCTGACAGGGGCATGACAGGGAGTATTTTCACTTGATCCACAGCAGTGTTTCTCAATTTTAGCAACTTTTAAGACATGTGGGTTTTAATTCATCTCAACTTCAAGTCAGCATGCTGGCTGGGAAATTCTGGAAGTTAAAGTCCACATATCTTCCAAGTTGCCAAGATTGACCTAGAAATTCAGAGAAATTCTTTTGTGGCTTTTGAAGGATCTTCTGAGAAAATGCCCCCTTGGCTTAAAAAGGAACTATAGTAAGGTATAGTCTGCATCTGGATTCAAAATACTGTGCCAAGAGATTCAATCATTCTCTGAAAACCTTTCTCTAAAAACCAGCAGTGTGCTGCAATGGCCAAAAAGAGCAATGCAGTCCTAGGCCACATTAACAGAGGAACAGAATCCAGATTCTATGAAATTTCAGTGCTATTTTATAATACCTCGGGAAGACCACACTGGAAATATTACATCTAGTTTTTGTCACCACAATATAAAAAAAGGTGTTGAGAAAAAGTGCAGAGAAGAGCAACAATTAGGGAACTGGAGGCTAAAACATATAGAGAATGATTACAGCAATTAGTTACATCAAGTCAAATAAAAAGAAGGACTAAGGGTGACATGATAGCACTGTTCCAATATCTAAGGGGCTACCACAAAGAAGAGGGAGTCAACCTATTCCAAACTACCTGAAGGCAGAACAACAACCTCTTACCAGTTAATGAATATTTCAGCTTTAACCTCAGCAACACAAGAGCACACAACAGATATAAACTAAAGTGTAAACCACTCCAAACTTGATTGCAGGAAGTATAATTTCAGCAACAGAGTGGTCAATGTCTGGTATTCACTACCTGATTCTGTTGTCAGATGCTCAAACCTCCACTCCTTTACCCTCAAACTAACCTCTATTGACCTCACCCCATTCCTAAGAGGTCTGTAAGGGGCATGCATAAATGTAAAATTGTGCCCACTGTCCCTGTCCTATTGTCCCCAATTATTAGTTCCTATTTCTTGTATTTAAACTTATGTTTATTCTTGTTTCTGTTATATTGTAAGCTTTTGACAAATAAATAAATAAAATAAAAATAAAAAAGAAGCACTGGATGGAAACTAATCAAGAAGAGAGAACAACATAGAAATAAGAAGAAATTAACCAGCGGAACAGTTTGCCTTCATAAATTGTGGGTAGCTCCATCACTGGAAGTTTTTAAGAAGAGATTGGACAACCGCTTAACTGAAATGGTATGCTTGAGCAGGAAGTTGGATTAGAAAACATCCAAGGTGATTCTATTATACTCTAAAAGGCTATTCTGACCAGAATGGTTTTCATGTTTTGCATTGTCAATAATCTGCTAAAATTCTTCTTCTCCTCCCCCTCCTTCTTGGGGGTAGTAAGGAGCTCTGCTTTACCACTATCTTTCTATAAAGTTTCCATTTTGCTATTTCCTGGTTGGTTATATGCACATTCAAGATGTGGGTAGGAAACAGACATCACAATGTAAATCCCTAGTCTACCCCAAAATAATTTGTGTGACATCCCTCCCTCCAACATGAATAGAACTCGTGTTACTTGAATTATGATTGAACAAGAGATAAATGTATCACTTACTTTTAATAATGAAACATTGACCAATATATCACAAGAGATCTTAAAATTTTATGGTACTACTATTGCACAAACTGGTTCGCACAAGCAAAGAGAGCAATAAAACCTGGAACAAGTTTTGGCCATGCTCCCAATGTTTATGTAAGGCTGATCATGTTGAAAAATAATTAATGACTCCTCTCTAAGTTGTTTGTGACCCCTGGGGATCTTTAACTGTAACTTGGGGAATCCTGCTATTTCAAATTATTATTGTTAAACCTTAAGCATCTTGGCTGATAAGTGTTTTAAACCACAGCATGCTTTGTCTCTCCTGTTTATCACAATGGGAAGAGATACGATCTGTGACGCTAGATGAAGATTTATTTTTGGGGGAAAAACAAGAGATTCAGAATGAATGAGCTGTCGAAATTTAACGTTAAACATCACTGTTAATAAAATGAATGGATAATAATCACATATAGCAGGGGTGGGCTGTTGGCGGTTTGCAGGGGTTCGGGAGAGCCCCTAACTAAGATTCTGTGCAGTTCGGAGAATCCCCAAATCCCACTCCTGGCTGCCCCACCCACCCAACCCCGTCCCTCCCAGGAGTCACCACATGGCCCATTTTGGATGCAGGTAAGTGCAGGGCATGCGTGGAGGCTCAGGGAGGGTGAGAAACGGGGCACTTGGAACTTTGGGAAGGCCAGAAACGGGCCTGTTTCCAACTTCCAGAGAGCCTCCGGAGCCCAGGGAGGCCCTTTTCGCCCTCCCGGAGGCTCGAGGAAAGCTCCGGACCCCAGGGAGTGCAAAAATGCCCCCCCCATGGTGCAGGAGGCCAACTAGGCCACGCTCACCCAGAAACCGGGCAAAGAACCCATTGCTAAAAATTTTGAAGCCCACCCCTGCATATAGAAGAGGCAACTTACTCTAACCCAGCTGCATTTGGGAGCTGTTTGACATGCTGAGCGAATGCCTCGGATGTTCAACATGATGAGTTTTGTCCTGAATGTACAGTTGCACAAAGTACAGCACAGTGAAGATGTTCCGTACTTGAGAAAAGTACGAACGAGATGACTTTCTTTGTTCTCATTAACAGATGCTTCCTGGAGCCTGAGTGAAAGGTCTGTCATTCATTTCTTCCAATGTACTGCAGTGCCCTTCTTCTCAGATGAAATCTTCATAATTAGGTATCCAGTATAAAGGACCCCAAGTTTAGTCGAATTAATTATTTAAGATCTCTGTGACAGAAGATAAAATACAAAGTGTGTGAGAATGTTTTCTCCTTTATTTAGAGCAGGGGTGTCCAACCTTGGTAACGTTGGTAAAGCTTGGGTTGGACAGGGGTGTCCAACCTTGGTAAAGCTTTGCTGGCTGGGGAATTCTGGGAGTTGAAGTCCTCCAGGCTTAACGTTACCAAGGTTGGACACCCTTGATTTAGAGCTATATCAGTCACAGGAATGGGCTTAATCCCACCTGTTTTGGATTCAATGAAAGATTTTTGTTTTGTTTTTGTGCCTATTAGGTATGTATTGTTGGCTGGAATGGAACGGGAAGTATTATATTGAAAACTATGCATAACAAATCCCAAATCAGGAAATCTTCCTGTTTTTTTTTTTTAAAAAAACAATTGATAGAATGAACTCCACGGACTGCCAAATAGTACCGGACTTTATAAAAGTCAGATGAACTGCAAAAAGTGGAGTGAAATATTTGGATATTTCCATAAATCATTGAGGAAATTATAGTATAAATAAGAAAAAAACATACACCTGTAACCTGAAAGCCTTTTTGGAAGATTGGGATGAGGTATTAAATCATTACAACAAGAAAATAAAAGGGTTTGGATTCTGCAATTTGCAGATGCTAATGGGATTAAACTCTATTTCCTACTGTTCAAGTTTCCATTCCTGCACTAATCAGGAGTGATTCCTAACCTTCTGAAGAAGCTTTTCAGGTGGCAATGATGGAAAAGCATTTCTTCATTCAAAATGTCTTTCTTTCAGATGATATATCTTAAGATATTTATAATTATCTTGAATTTTAAGTTTTAATATATGGGAGAGATCCTTCTATGAGCAAAGCTCTATTTTCTTCAACAGAAATATCTTCAATTTATGGAAGAAAATATTAAGTATCAAGCTATGAGAAGAACGAGAGATTCCCACATGTTTTTGTACATACATAATAGACACACAAAACATAAATTTACAAATATTTAAATTGGATTAATTGATTAGTAAACCGATCAATTCTTCATCACTCACACACTGTGAATTCTGTAACATTTTTTCCTCTCCAATGTGTATGTTTTGTAAAAAAAAAAATTACTAGTACTAGTAATAAGAGTAAAATGAATAAGCACTGTACAGCCAAAGCTAAACCATTAAATACACAATTATTTCAATGAATTCAATGGGACTTTCTCCCAAGTAAATATATTCAACTCTACTGTATTCTGCATAACAATCATTATATATTTAGACAATGTGTGCGATAGTACCATTAAAATCTTTAAAATGAATAAATACAGAGACGGATTGTCTTGTGATAATGACACAATCTGGCAACAGCCCCTCTCTGCTCTCCAACCAGAATGAGCTTTGTGTGAGTCTGTCACCACTTGGCATTAATGCGGTGGCTTGTTTTCAAGGAACAATTATGTTTCTAATTGACAATAGAAGCTGCCCAGCAAGTAGGTTGCCATGAACTGCAATAACCTCACTGCCAACATCCACTGCACAGCAAATCCACCAACCTTGCCAATTAGGCTACCCAGGTAAACCGTTCTTGTTCTCACTCCCTTTATTTGTGCTCGGTTGTCTCATTTTGTTGATTGTTTCCCGAGAATGCTCTGAATGCATAACACACATGATATACTTCAAAACTCAGCATGTACTAATACTATATGAAGAACTTTAATTAGTTTTCCGCCATTGGTGTTGTGGTGCTTACTTTTTAAATTCTAAATCTATATAGATTTACAAAAAGTCTCTTCCTTGGAAAAACCAGCGTCCTCTAAAAACCAACAACAACAACAACACAGGATATAAAACTAGGAACACCTCAATAAGTTAGGTAGGTTTAATGTATAGCACTGAAGTAGAGCATTGAGATGCCATTGATTGCGTTTGCTAATGATCATTGGAGAGTTGAGGATGGGGGCGAGGCAACTTCCAGATCTTCTGGATCTTTCAGTTGTTTTCAGAATCAGTATCTTTTTGGACCAGCTTCAGGGGCTGGAAGTAGGACGCACAGTTTTGGGCCGTTCTTCTTCTTTCTCCACGACAGGTTCCAGTTAGTGTTGGTGGGTGAGAAACAATCAAGTCCTAGGTCCCTGCATTGTGGAATGCTTCAGTGTCTCTCCCCTTTGCTCTTTAACATCTACTTGAAACTTCTGGGGTATGTCATTTGATGGCACACAATACAGGATCCCCAGTACACCAAAGACACCCAGTTATACATCTCTACCCCTGGTCAGGTTAAGTGATGTTGATGTGGTGCTTCCAAGTACCTGGAGGCTATAAAGGTCTGGATGGGGATGAACTGATTTTGGCTCAACCTTGGCAAGATGAAGTGGTGTTGGGGTCTTGGACCCCTAGGGTCTGGTGCTTGTCATCTTTGTCTTTAGATAGGGTTGCATTCTGTTGGACAAAGGTGGCATGCAATTTGGAGGTCCTTCTGGACTCACAGATTCTGCTTGATGAGCATGTGGCAGGGGGGAGGGGTGTTCCACAGTTTTGTCTCATACGCCAACTGTGCTCTTTCCTAGACCAAGACCCTCCCTTTTTACGATCCTATAATCCCTTAATTCGGGGAAGATTTGGGGTGACTGGATGGAGTTGAGCATTTTCTGGCTGGGTGCCCTTCCTGACACCATGTGGTGTTCACAGCAGATTTTTTTTTCTTTTTGCCCTAGGAAAGAAACATCTGCCACTAGGATTGAACTCTCAACCATCTGTGTGGGAGGTGAGCATCTTCACCACTAGAATGGATAACTCAAATAAATAAGCAAGCAAGCAAACAAACAAATATAAATAATAAATAAATAAATGTGTGTAGCATGCAGATAATCTATTCCAGTGATGGCTATTCCAGTTTTCGGCACTGAGTGTCCAAACTGGAACAGGCGTTCATTCACCTGCCGGAGCACCGGAAAACCGAAGACCAGCTGGTTGGTGCATGCATGCCTAGTTTTTGGCCATTTGGGGGGCCGTTTTCAAGCCATTTTGGGGCCATTTTTGGCCATTTTCTGGGCTGTTTCCAGGCCTTTTTGGGGGCCATTTTCATGCCATTTTTCATGCCATTTTCAGGGTGTTTTGGGGGTGGTTTTCTGGGTGGTTTTGGGGCTTCTTTTGGCCCCCCAAAACAGCCGAAAATAGCCTGAAAAAGGGCCAAAAAATGGCTGACAAATGGTCCAGAAAATGGCTGGAAAATGGTTTTTTGGGCCGTTTTCCGGTGCTCCAGCACCTGCAAACACCAGCTGACCAGAAACCAGAAGAGCAGTTGGCGACGGCCTGCATGCCCACTGAGAGGGCTCTGCGTGCCACCCTTGGCACGCGTGCCATAGGTTCACCATCATGGATCTATTCCATTCATTTTCCTGTATTCATCTGCCTGTGTAGCTTGCTAATGTTAACCTACATTTTGTTTGCAATTATGGTTTAATAGCATGCTTGGTTTTGATTGATCTGTTTGACTACTTGAATGCCTACACAGCTGATAAATCTGAGATGATTTTTAATTGGTGGTTAATTTCTAACATTATGATAATGTCCCATTCTTTCAGCAACTGTTGTTGGAATGTACTGTACATATGTGGTATGGGCTTGGACCATAACTGCCAGCTCAAATTATTTTTTTTCTCTTATCTTATTCCTCCTGTCTCACTTTCACACACACACATACGTGCACAAACTTTATTTCTTAGCAAGAAATCAGTAGGTGAAAATTTGACATCCAATACCTAATTCATTCTTTTAATAAGTGATACTATACTTGCCTCACCAAAATAGAGGCCCTGGGAGTAGCCTTCATTCACCTCTCCCAATTTTCATCTGCACTAATTTAGAATTCTTGTATCACAATACAGATGTTATAATTAAGTTGGCTTGCAACCCTGGCTGGCTTGGAAGCAACTGACCCCCAACTTCTAATTCAGAACAATTATAATGAAGACTTATGTTTAAATGCATAGATTTTCACTATAATTTGCATAATGATTATGTATTGTAATTTGCTCATCTGTCTGAATGCTGGGAGAGGAACAAAGAAGCATCAGAAAAATTCAGTGCAAGCACACTGTTCACATATACCCATTTTGGGTAGAGCTTGGCAAAATGTCCTTTTTGGTATGAGAAATGTTGCAACAGCAGAAGGTGAAGCATGGAATCTTTGCTTTAACCAGTGAGGCTTCATTCATTCAACATTTTCAAAGATTCATTAATGACTATGTATATACTATTTGGGGAAAACAGAATAGGACAAAGGAAGAAGGACACCCTTATATTTAAAGTCTTTCCAATGATTAAAAATAATCCTTTTTATAAAATAGCCAGGAAGCATTTGCATGACTTAATTATCTGAAACAAAAGCAAAACACACACACACACAAATCCGCCTTTGAGTTTGCAATAATACCTTGATTGGCAATAAATACTTGATTATGGAAAATTAGGATGAAGTTTTTTTTAAAACCACCAAATGCTTGGTAGTAGTCAGAACATAGTTAAAAAATCAGTAAACCTTTTTAAACCTTCACTATCATTGTTGCCCATACATAGTCTTGCAAAATATCCAATGAACAACGTACGTGAAGGGGCAAAAGTGGAAAAGATTATTTTCTCTTACTTGTTGCTTATCAGGGTATAGTCAGATAGGTGAATGTTTAAGTTTTTCCTTATATTTTCAGACATCAGTCAAGACATGGCTTTGTTATTTGCCTCCTAATAGAAAAAACTGCCTAATAGGTAGAGATCTCATCAGAACTAGCTGGTGTCTTCTTTTTGAATTTCAGTCCTTGAATCTTATTCCACTATCACTGTTGAAAAGAAGTACAACTGAAATAAAGATATATAAAATTATATTGAGCAATTTTCTACATAATCAGATTTCCTGCACTTTCTTTAGAATAGAATAGAATAGAATAGAATAGAATAGAATAGAATAGAATAGAATAGAATAGAATAGAATAGAATAGAATAGAATAGAATAACAGAGTTGGAAGGGACCTTGGAGGTCTTCTGGTCCAACCCCCTGCTTCAGCCACTTCACCAATCTCTTCTTAAAAACTTCCACTGTTGGAGCATTTACAACTTCTGGAGGCAAGTTGTTCCACTGATTAATTGTTCTAACTGTCAGGAAATTTCCTTAGTTCTAAGTTGCTTCTCTCCTTGATTATTTTCACCCACTGCTTCTTGTCCTGCCCTCAGGTACTTTGGAGAATAGCTTGACTCCCTCTTCTTTATGGCAACCCCTGAGATATCAGAATACTGCTATCATGTTACTATAGACATACCCAATTCCAGCAATCATTCTTTATATGTTTTAGCCTCCAATCCCCTAATTCTTAATATACTTATGTCTTCTGCTACACTACCTGTAGTCTAATTCAGAAAAGAGTGTCTGTGCCACATAGTTTTATCCAATCTGATTTCTCCAAAGTCAGAAGACAACTGAAAAATGCCATGTGAGGAAAACTGCCCTCCTGGTATATTCTTTACCATTTACGTTCCTCTCTCGAGTCATTCTTCTAATATGTGTATAAAATACCTTTTGAACACAATCATTTCCCATGAAGTTGGGGTTTTTACCCATGAAGTTAGATTATTAATGCGTTAGGGAGCTTTTGAAATAGAAAGAAAGTAGAAAGTAGAAAGTAGAAAGAAAAGATTGATTTTTTAAATTGTTTGATTCTAGTCATTAACATGAAGCAGCCTTGTTAATGCCAGCAGGAAAAAACAATCAACTTTCAGAATCTTATCTAGAGGTGGAAATATTTTTTTATATCAGACAGGAAGACTCTCATCAAGCTAAAATCAAGCACTCAAACGGACATTTTAATCATCACTTGAACTTTAATTCACAGAGCTTATGATTTTAATAAATATATAATGTTATCTTCACACTCCTAGCAAGAGACGATATGATATTTCAGAATAATAAGATAAATTTGGGGTCACCAGAGATCAATTCATACCACCTCGGCTCCTTGTATCAAAAATTACTATCCAGTATTTAGACATCTATTCCTTTGACAAGGATTCAGTGTGGAGCATGAAGCCTGCTGATGTTCCTATTGCCTACATAACTTCAACAGGTGAAGATAAGACAAATAGCAAAACAGTAGCAAAAATATTTCTTTTTTTCTTTTCAACAGTCATGAGGTTTCCCCCCCCCTTCAAACACACTCTATTACTCAATATCTTTAAGAAACTCAGTGGCATAGTATAATTGTGATGACCCGGGGTGTGGCACAAAGGCAACACAGTCAAATAAGTAAGAAGTGTCCCTTTAATACTTCCAACTTTGCCCCCAATGTCCAGGTTACCTTCGGCTGGAGAAAAAACTCTCCCAAGAACAGTCTTTAAGTGGAGGAAATTCAGTCCAAAAACAAAGTACATTCAAACAGTAAATAAAAATCCACACAAACTACACTGCAGTAATTAATTTGACAGGGAAGGAGAAGGAATTGTAGACTTGAAAGCCCAGCAAAACACGCACAGTTGGGAAGACGTCAGGAACCCAGATAAGTCTTGATGATACCAGATAATTCATGATTTACTCCCAAGAACTTTGCTGTACGCAGCCTCCCTTTTTAAACACTGTGTTCCCAGCTGCAGCTAATGAAGGGAATCAGGGCCCTTTCCTCCCCCATAAGCCACGCAACTCATGCTACCTTCTCCGTTCCTCCCTGCATGCCCTAGGATGAAGAGGGGGTGGGCCTGGGTCTTCCTCTGAATTCCCACTCCCTTGCTCTACATCTCCCCTGCTCTGCCCAGCCAGCCTTTGCCCTTCCCCAGTTTCTTCCACAGCCAACAGAGCCACACTCCCACTCCCTGTCAGATGTTTGGCCTCCCCCTCCGAGTCAGATTCCATTATGACAATAATGGATGAAATGGGCTAAACACTAGTTCAGTAAAATATCTCAGAATTTCTGCAAGAATAAATTGGGAAAGGGGAGAATTTTGTACCTAAAAGAAAGAGAATTTTGTAGCTCCTAAAAGAAAGGCAGGATAAAAACTTGCCCAAAGTAGGAACTGAGAAAACAATTATTACATAATAAAAGCAACTACTTTCAAACATAGCTATCTTAACATCCCAGTTATTATGTGGCAGGGATTCTTTGTTCTCTGGGCTATTAAAAAAAAATCAAGAGCTTAACTCTTAACAAATTTGGAAGTTGAAAAAGGTGATATTAGCTTTCTGATCTTTTGCCACTGTGAACTAACCCAGCTCTCCTACTATTACATTTGCCCTCAGGGTTATCAGTCTTTCATAACAAAAATATCCCAGGCCAGTTGAGATTACTTTAGTAGAAAATCTTCCATGTAGATAAAAGCTGATAACACAGATAGGTTATCACATTTTGTTACTGCAAATGTTAAATGTTATTGTGCAAATAAATGTTAAACTGCTAAAACTTTACAACTATTTTAATTTGCCTAGATACCCTGCAAGTTAGGTATCTACTGCAAAATGACTTTGTGGTGGAGTGGTATATATTCCCTTCTGAATAAATCCCATCAATTTTAGTGTGGGAATTATTTTAAACAAGCAAGTGACTGGACACACGCAAGTGTTCTCGAGAAAATGTAAACGTAGGTCTCCCCCTTCTGACTGGTTCCTGACTTACTCTTTATTAACACAGCTCAGTGGTTTCCTAAAAAAAAATATCTTATTTATTTACATAAATAGCCTCTAATGATCTCTTTAATTAAAAAAAAACATTTCTACCTCAAATGGTGGAATAATTTTGCTTTATTTATTTATTTACCCAGTTAGAAATGTATTTTACTTCCAAATTAACAGCCCAACAATCAAGGAAAATACTTGCACTGTCCTTGGGTCAGAAACCTAAATGAAAAGCTTGAACGCAACTTTTTTTTAAATAAACATATCCCAGGCTGGAACTAGATACAGCCTCATTTATGCTATATCTTCTCTCTCCCTTTCTCTCTCCCTCCCCCCTCTCTCTCCCTCCATCCCTCTATCTCTTTCTCTCTTTTTTTAATCCCAGGGACCTTTCCTAACCTGGTGCATTTCTGGTGCTAGAACTTCCAAAACTTCTAAGGAATATGTCCAAGAGTTGAAGTTTGTGGGATTAATAGCTCAGCATTGCTGACAGGCTCCATATCAAAAAGTACCAATCCCATGATATGAAAGATTGTCCCGATTGTTCACCTATAATTTCCCCTGGTTACTGCTTTTGTTGTTGCTTTGGAATAACTGTACACACTAAAGCATCTAATAACTCGACCCCACGCTGGAAGACCTGATTGAACAAAATTTAGCAGAATAACCCCTCCTGTTTAATACTCTTTATACAAAGGAGGGATGACCTTCATAATTCCCTCAAGAGTTGTTAGGTTTTAACCACTAATTTTTGTTTTCCTGACTAGATCCAGAACATTAGAGATACAGCATTTTCATTGATTGGAGAAAGCAGCAATTCTTCTCTTCAAAAGAGGCTAACTTTTAATTATTTTCCACACTCTGTAACATCGAAGATATGTGATGAGAATAAGAAGTAAGAAGAGAGTGAATGGGAGTAGGAATTAGACTTGATAGGAACATCTAAGCAGGAGGCCCAAAAGATCTGCCCTGAGCCATTTTCTCTACAGTAAATCTGTGATGAAACCCAAGACTTTATTCAAGGAGGTGCTACGTAACTAATTTAACTAATTTCTGTCTGTGGTCTCCTCTTATTTTCCCTATATATGCTTTATTTTCAGCTTTCCCAATAAACTCATTATTATACCTGGCATTTTGGCTTTGTTGGCTTTATAAGTCAATGTCTTGTGAAATTTTTCCCCATGTGTTCTTTTAGGCTTTGGACTATGGTGGTTGGAGCAGCTTGCTGGATTTTGGGAGGTATACATTCTGTGTGCCCTGCCACATTTGACATCTATTTCCTCTTTTTTAGTGGTTTGGTTTTATTCCTGTTAGATATTTTATTCTGTTCATTGTATTACGAGCTGTCCAGGGTTATCCTGGATTTGGGCAGTGCCACATCAAATAAAATAAATAATAAATAAATCACAATTTCCTAGCTACTTGTGTTTCATGATTGGCACTAGTTTTTTTTTTATAGTAGAAATACCAAATATTTAAATTCTGTTTTCCTATAGCTGAAGGGAGAAGTAATTGGCAGAAAGAACAAGAACTCCCCAAACAGGCTATGTGATTCAGAAGAGTTCTTCTTTTTGTTAATTTACAGAAAACTCTCACAAGAAAGGGTCTGCAAGTGACTTTAAAATTATCTCCCTTCTTCCTAGCTTTTCACAATCCCTCGGAATAAACAACTGTATTTTGGTTTCACTCCATTTTGAAAATATGGAAAAATTGTGGAACATTGGCTTAACTTGATTTAAAATAAAATAAAGGAAAAAAAATCCATGCCAAATTAGAAGCAAGCAGAGAACATCCTGCCCATGAAGCAACCCTACATTATAAAATAACTATGCTACTGTATAGCCTTCAAAATATTACCCATTCGTAGTTTGAACTGTTTTCTTTGCAAGATGTGAGCTTACCATGTTTTGTAAATCTCTACAAAGAGACTTTATTTAACTCGCAACGGGACCTCAAATTTATTATACCAAATGATTTTTTTAGGTGTGAAAAATAATGTCAAGAGGAGACTTACCAAAAACTTCATTGTCTTCTGAAGGTTCCTGGGTTAATGGGATTTCTTTAGAGTTATCCTTATGTTCAGCCTCCTCAGCATTTGTGTTAGTATTCTGAAAAGACATATTGCAGGGATATTAAAAAGACATCCATAAGAAAAAAATGGCTATTTAGTAAATCAGGATTGTGCAAACTTTTTAGATGATGGCTCTATCTGGCCTTTTCTGACATCTTTGGACCACATTTCAGAAATAGGAAAGCCAGGAAAATACATCAGATTATAATTCAGTTAATGTTTGTTCAGCTAACTGGGTAGTAGAGCTGCACCATAAATGGAAGTATCTCTTTCTCCCATAATATGTACTAACCCCATTTTTACACATAGCTATCTATCCGCTGATCAGGTTGTGATTTGCACAGTGATATTGGAATCTCCAATAGCAGGCTGCTCCCTCTTTCAAAATTAGATATCAAGGTAAATTACTTCGTAGCCCTTGTGGTTACAAAGTGAACCTGGTCTGAAAGATGTTTTGAGGATGTTTGTATTGTGGGTAGATGGGGTGGGGTCAGAGGTGGTATTCAGCAGGTTCTGACCAGTTCTGGAGAACCAGTAGCGGAAATTTTGAGTAGTTCAGAGAACTGGCAAATACCACCTCTGATTGGAGATTTTACAGTATCCTTCCCCTGCCATGCCCACCAAGCTACGCCCACAGAACCTGTAGTAAAAAAAATTGAATCCCACCACTGGGTGGGGTGGGTTTTGGTTGCGATCAGATGAAGATGGTAATCCTGAATAGAAGAATATTGAGGCTTTGACCCTTGACTTAGGCTATATTTATTTATCCACTAAAGAGGATATCGAGGTTCCAGTTTAATCCTTGATCCCAAGTAACTTTGAGATGAAAATTTTTGAATTACTTCTCTTCAAGAGGAGTAATAAGCATAATCTTCCTTAGGCTTTCAGCTTCAATTTGGACAGAGAATGAGGCACAAATGCTTATTTCTTCCTCTTCCTGATTTTCATGATTCAGTTGAAGAAGATTGCTTGAACTTTAATATAGACTTCCATGGGATCTGGGACACAGCTATATGATCGATGCTATCAAATTATTACAAATAAATGTAGGGAAGAAGTGGATGATTATTATTATTTTTTGCTTTAAGGTGATGAGCAAAGCTATATCTATTCACATGCTCTTGAATATTTCTTTATCCCATTGTGAATGGGAGCTGGCCCCTACTAAGGGGCAGCATGACCCAGCAACTAGCATGTAGGTCTTGTGAAAGTGATCTCCTAATTCAATCTCAAGCTGTTTTGGCATATTATATTCTATCACTGACAAGCTAATTTGAATGCACTCCAGCAGGCATGTTCAGTAGCTATCAGAGGAGTGGATGAAGCAGATTTCAAGACCAGCTCCACCACCACCTAGTTGAAACTGCTTCACCTCATTTTGTCCTACTTCAATTTTTCATCTTTTAAAAAATAAGATGTGCAACACCAATAAAAAGCACGCACTCAAAGAACATTATTCGAAAATTGATAATGCTTTATTTGATTTTATAGTTTTATTAATTTATAATATGACATATGACATACAAAAAGAATACAAAAGCAAATATTAGGGAAATTAGGAAAGGAAAAAGGAAAATGGATAGTGGGGGAAAGTAAGGGAAAAAGAAAAAAAGGCACTGACTTCCGACTCCTTTGGTGCAGTAAAATAAGGCATTAAGATTTACCCTCAACTTTTTACTTTTTCATAATAATAGAAAATAACAATTTCTATAAGAACAAATCTATCGGTAAAACCCAAAATCAAAGTTTCTTTTTTTTTTCACCTCAAGAACAAAGTCCAGAAGTGGTTTCCAAGTAGAAATGAAAATACTTGGTTTTTTTTTTTCCTTTGATCAAAACAGTAAATTTAGCCATCTCTGCTAACTCCATCAATTTTTTTAGCCATTCATCCATTGTGGAGATCAAGGTAACCTTCCATTTCTATGCATAGAGTAGTCAAAGCAGAAATTTGTGTTTTAAAGATCTTTTTTTCCCCAAGCAACTCCTAGATTTAAAAATTTAGAACCATGTCAGTGGCAAAATAACTAGTAAGAGATATTCAGATTTGACCCCAGGCAGTGTGCATTTATATCTAAGGACTGTTGATGGGTTATTCCTCTTAAAGACGTTTTAAATGATCAGATGTTTTCTTTGCCATTTTAAAAGAGATGGACTGAACTAGGCGGTATTTGCTAGTACATTATATTCTGAGAAATTGGAAAAGGTGATGGCATAAGGCAAACAAATCCCAAGAAGTCATAAGGTATGGGTTCCCATATCACATTAAGAAAAAGTTACACACTATTGCTTAGCTGTGGATAACCTTTTGATTTTGGAAGCTTTGTGCATTGTACTTCTGCAAGCCACAGACATCCTGAGGTAAATTCCATGCTGACTGCCATCTATCACTGAATAACCATTGAAAAATAGAATGGAGTTGAACAGAGTTCTGTTGCCTATATAACATTGATATATCTCTACCTGCATTGTATCACTTAAATGATGAAAAGTCAAAATAACCCAAGTTCCATACTAAGATCACATCAAACTACCTGAAAATGTACAACATTCTAAACACTTTCAAGTGTCTAAATGTTAACCAGTACGCAGTTAAAATTCAAAGAGCAATAACAGTGTGTGTGTGTGTGTGTGTGTGTGTGTCTGATTTGAGATGGATGATTCACCAATGTTTGCACCAAGTTACAACCATTAACAAATTATGTCAGCTATGGAAAGGATGTTATGTTTCATCAAAGTTGTTGAGAAGAAAAGAGAAACAACTACTTAGTCTCCAATTTTTGGAAATGCAACAACATACATGCTATTAAAGTTAAAACTCTTTCATTCGTGATATTTTCTGATGTGTGCGAAAACAAAAAAGATTAATATGTAGCATTTATATTAGCATTCTGCTGTGTTTCTAAAGATGAAGTGGAGATATTTAATTGCCTCCGTTACATGTAAGATTGTGCCACTGACAGGCAATTTTGATGTGCTTCATTTTGCGTTTCAATTCAGTCCCTGGTTTGCAATAAATTGGGATACTCATTATAGCGATATTAGATGGACTGAAGTTGGGTATGTTTTCAGCTATGGAGAATAAATTGAACAGAACTTTAACCGGGATGCTTAATTTTCTTTATTGGTGCCCTAAGATGTACTACTTGCCATTGCTTGTAATTAATGAAAAGAACAAGAAAATAATATTCACTTCATACTCACTCAGTGGACTGAAGAGGCTCGTGACAAGCTTATGGCACACTTTAATGAGAGTCTTAAATGTCATGACGAGATTTCCACTAACATTTAATTAACATGGTTTTTATTCTAATCCAAATTAAATTGGAAATTGATTCCCGTAAATTGCAGATATTCCAACAGTTAGTCTAGGAACATTTCCAAATTTGATTATGTGTTAGCTGTGTGCAATGGTCGGTTCAATATGCCACCCTCTATTAAATAAGAAATCCAAAATACAGATGTAACCTATAAGAGAAGAGTCAATCAAAGCGCTAATGTCTATCTAAACAAATGTGGAATAAAACTTTGCAGGCCAGAGGATAGAAAAGTTACATAACCACAGCAAAGAAAGGCGATGCAAAAGAATGTATAAATCAGCAAACTTTTGAACTAATTCCCACACCAGCAAAGTTTAGCTTAAGATTTCACAAATGCTGTTAGCCCCCCACCCCATGCAATAGCACTCTTAGACTTATATACCACTTTATAGTGCTTCACAGCCCGCTTTAAGCGGTTTTACAGTCAGCATACTGCCCCCAACAATCTGGGTCCTCATTTTACCCACCTCAGAAGGATGGAAGGCTGAGTCAACCTTGAGCCTGGTGGGGTTTGAACTGCCAAATTGCAGGCAGCCAGCAGTCAACAAAAGAGGCCTGCAGTACAGCAGTACAGCAGTCTAACTACTGAGCCACTGAGGCAAAATAGGTTCTCTAGTACCATCTGTACTGTCATTATATTTCAATTTACCCTTTCAAAAAAGAGCAAAATGCAATGCTTATGAGTGGGTTTTCTTCTTTTTCTCCCCTTCAGTTCCCTATAGATCTACATTTACATGCCATTTGAAAGAGACAATTAAAAAAAATTAGGAAGAAAACAAGACTAGAACACAGCACCAACATGTCAATAAGCAGGGATCAACTCCAGGCAAACGATCAGGGAGAATACAATTCTTTAATCAAGAATGAACTACCAAGAAGGAAAGCACACCCTTGCCTAAACTTGCAGCGCAAGCTATTATATATAAACACTCACACTGATGATGTTTATTAGTTGGGTGGTGAAATGTCTGCAAGCAAACAACCAAGCCCAGAGGGCACCAAACATTCTACAATCCTCTATGCACTTCAAAATGTGATTTGGGTGGGGATGAGGGTAGATGTAGGAGAAAGAATAATCATTCTTTCATCAGCTGCTTCCACATGTGCACCATGGGATCCACCCTAAGTTTTTATGCAGGGCAAAATCCTAACGTATTAAAAATTGCTATTTTTTGGACAAAAACATTTTTAAAAGGAAAAACAACAACAGAGTATCTCATTAATTTGTTTTGAAAGCCAAATCACAAATTGGGCCAGGTATTGTCTGGAAAGAAAGGTTGACATCCTGATTTAAATTTCTTTCCTTGAAACCAGACATAAGAGACATTGGTGTTTGGTGAATCAAAACTGTCTCAGAAATAATGCAAGGAAACTCCTACCTCGGTATGTATGTGGAACGGTGGTATATAAATATATTTAACAATAATACTGTAAGAAAGAATAATTTGCTATGAAAAGCCTTTGGCAAAAATTAGTCTTATCTCTTATAAGTGTTCCTTTTGCTTATTCAGAATTCACAATTTTTCAGCATAAAAATAAAAGGCAATCCTTCCAAATGATTCACTGTCAAAGAATGGAATTACTTTTTAAATTACAAAAAGGAAATAGATGAATTTTCATTGAATTGTTTTATGCAGTCTTTTTTCAAAAGAGCAACTTATCTGTACTCTTTAGGACAGGGGTGTAAAACTGGCAGCTGTGGGCCAGATGTGTCACACACAGGCTACGCCCACCCCAACTCCGCAAAGGGAAAAAATAGCAACAGCACTTAGACTTACATACCATTTCACAGTGCTTTGCAGCCTTCTCTAAGTGCCCCCAACAGTCTGGGTCCTCATTTTACTGACCACAGAAGGATGGAAGGCTGAGTCAACCTTGAGCCTGGTGAGATTCGATCTGCCAAATTGCAGTCAGCTGGCAGTGAGCAGAAGTAGCCTTCTAACCAGAGGTGGCATTCAGCAAGTTCTAACCAGTTCTGGAGAACCGGTAGCGGAAATTTTGAGTAGTTTGGAGAACCGGCAAATACCACCTGACTGGAGATTTTACAGCATCCTTCCCCTACCATGCCACCAAGCCACACCCACAGAACCGGTACTAAAAATATTTGAATCCCACCACTGCTTCTAACCACTGCGCCACCACAGCTCATCAATGTTGCGATATGTCATGAGGCATCATGAGTTTGAAACCCGTGCTTTAGGAGTATCTGACTTCTTGTATGATAATCACCTGTGGCACTATGGCTGGAATGTGGGAGTAAAAACAGATGATATAAATTTAGCATTACCTGTTTAAATGAATCCTACTGACTCTTATACGACAGCTATAAATTGTTCTGTAGTGCGGCTGTTTTTGTTATATGATATTAGGTCCAATTAATAAATAATCTTGAAATTCTTGCAACAAATACCTGACTTTTAAAGCGCAAGGAGAAAAGAATTTTAAAGGAAAAGGGTTAAGCAACCTTTCTCATTACATATATTTTTGAACTTTGTTTTAGTCAAAACGAAAGGCCTGGAGACAGCATATGAATCTTAATACACTTTTAATTCATCATGTAAGCAGAGAAAATAAATTTTGTATGATAATATGGTTTACTCATCCAATGGCACTGTACACTACCTAATTCAATTCAGTTCAATGCATTAAATTTGTTGTGGCTGCTTACTCCATTAGATTCTGGGCTGCTTTAAAAATATTCCCCCCCAACCCCCCCAAACAATTAAAAACATAAAGAAACAGTAAGGTTTAAAATAGCCAGAAGAATAAATAGTATAAACATGAAAAAATGACCCTAGCAAGCAAATCTAAACCTTAAAATAAATGAAGGACTGTATCAGGAATAAAGACTAATCATGGCTATCTCAATTTTTAAAAAAACACGCTTAGAAAAGAAATTGAATCAGACTGTAAAACCTAGAGTAGCTTACTGGTACACATACTCACCCTGAAAAGATATTTATTCTATAAAATAGTGGATCAATATTAGGATCTGTTGTTCTACTAAAAACACCAGGGAAGTGAGCAGGAATAGTAAGGCTCATGTACATGTCACTATTATGACTTATCTAATTCTAAAATGTAGCTTTTATTTGCTAAGGTGAAAAGGATTTAGCCACTAGCATACCGTACACAGGACTGCAGCATCTATATGAAGGCTTACATTTTGAAAGAAGAAAAGGAATAGCAGATTTACTGAATGTAATATGTCAACAGATGGCAGAAGACTGAGCTAGATTAATACTAGATAAAGTTTTCTGTTTCCTGAGAGTTTTCAGAAGTAAGACACACAGCATTTATTCTACCTCCTTGACTTCCCCTTTGATAAAATCATTGCAGATGCAGCAATATTAGTACACTAGTTTGGCAACTAAGCTGTTAGATAAATATATATGTTTCACCTAATGGAAATTATTCCATAATATTAAATTTACTCCTGAAACAATTTCACAAGACTTTGGGCTATGAATTTGCTCGGACTGTCTTTCTGCTCTGCTGCCACATGATGTCTTATGAATTTTAATCTTTCCCTTGCTAGTCATTCATTATATTCTAAGCTGTTATCAACTGACATAGTCACTTTACAGAACATTGCCTATCCTATGAAAAGGTGTTGGTTTTTTTTAAAAAAGACAAATTCCTTTTTCTGCCTGGTTAAATCGTGAACAAGCAAATGGCATCTCTGCTTTTCTTATCTGCACAGACATTGAACATTTCATTATTATCATTGTTATTTTTTGTCTTCCTTTCAGAAATAGCCATTGCCATATCATAATGGAAGAATATTTTAAGAGCTTATGTAAGAAGCAAAATTTGTATTTAGTAGAAAGAGATATATTTTCTTTTTCTCTTTAAAACCTTCCTCAAACTGTTTCAAATCTTACTCTCAAAACAATGCTATAGAGCTCTGCCCACCAGAACAACTAGACACAATGATAGTTTTTCCCTGAATGCCATCACTCTGCTAAACAAATAATTCCCTCAACACTGTCCAACTATTTACAAAGTCTGCATTACTATTACTATTAATCTTCTCATTACTCCTTATCACCCATCCCCTCCCACTTGTGACTGTATGACTGTAACTTTGTCGCTTGTATCCTTACGATTTATATTGACTGTTTCCTAGTAAGGTTTGATTGCTTATTGTGCCCTATGACTATTATTAAGTATTGTACCTTATTATTCTTGACTCTTGACAAATGTATCTTTTCTTTTATGTACACTGAGAGTATTTGTACCAAGACAAATTCCTTGTGTGTCCAATCACACTTGGCCAATAAAGAATTCTATTCTATTCTATTCTATTCTATTCTATTCAGATATCTTCCTTAGAATCTCTTTATCCTAAATAATTTGTCAAGATTCTTCACTTCAGTTTTTAGGTGATCAGACAGATCAGAAAAGTAGAGATTATTCCATATTTATGATGTACCACCCATAGGCATTTGAATGTGTGTGTATTTATATGCATGTGCAATATTGCTTAATAATCAAACAATTTACAAGTAGTAAGAGTCATCACAACTATTAAAAGATGATCTTTGCTATGTATAGTGGTGCAATGATAACAATAGATTTGCAAAATGTTGGTGAACCTCAATTATGTAACAAAGTAGAAAGCCATTGCATTCCTTCTATGGCAGATCAATTATAAGTTCCCATGAGCATGCTGAAATCACAAGGAAATGATTCACTCAAATACCATACCAAGGAGTGCCTTCCACTCCCAGGTGACACCTGATTCATCTCCAAGTAAACATTCCTGTTCTACTAGAAATCATTTTGGAAAAGGAAAAAGGTGTATCTATACTACTTAAAAAGTGTTTTTCTAACACTTCAAATGGAACATGTGGTTGCTCAAAAAGCAACCAGAGAAATCACCTTAGGGGATACCTTGGATTTGTATCTCCTATTCTCTTTCTTCTGAAACATGGAATTTTCCAAGATTACATTACTGGAATTTAGAGGTTACCGCCTCCCCACTCTCAAAATCATTAATAGACTATCATTTTTTTAAAAAGTAATTAAACAAAGTAAGCCTGCATTAGATCCAATGCATCTGTTTTACAAAGTCTCCCATAAATCCCCCCTCCCCAAAACAATGTGATATTTTATTTACCATGAAGCCCTTAATGTGTCTGGAAATTAAACAAACTAACAAAAAGAGAAATGACTGCAAAATGCTACAAGAAGTAATAAGCAGTGGTGGGATTCAATTTTTTTTTACTACTGGTTCTGTGGGCGTGGCTTGGTGGGTGTGGCAGGGGAAGGATACTATAAAATCTCCAGTCAGAGGTGGTATTTGCTGGTTCTCCAAACTACTCAAAATTTCCGCTACCATTTCTCCAGAACTGGCATGCACAAAATGGCTTTTAAGCTGTACTTAACCTATCAATGATGACTTGTTGTACCTAATGGAAATGTGTGAGTAGAATGGCACAGAAGACTACTTTTACAGCTCGATCTCTATTTATTTTCTGAAAATGAAGGAAAACCATATCTGCTTCCCTTTGGCAAAAATCTCAAGTATTAACTAGAACTACGTAATCTTCTCCACCACTATATGGGAAGACATCTTGAGCAATCCAAGCACATCTATTCAAAAGGTTCTCTGACTTAATTCAGCGAGGGTTACTCCTGTATGAGTGTACTTTTTTGCTTTGAACAAATACTGGCAGTTGTTGTCATGGTCTGATTACTTCTTCAGTTTCCCTGTTTGTAGGGATTTCATACACCGCAGCTTTAAACTGTGTGATTTTTGTGCATGAACCAGTGGGATAGGAAGCCATTTTAAGAATCCTTTCCTCTACTTTGGCCATAGTAATGGATTAGATTTTCCTCCTTCTTTACTTCTCCTCCACCCCATGACAGGAAAAAAAACAATGCCAGGCACTGAGGACGTGTGTTTGTCATGAAATATATTTTTCTATGAGTCCCTTTTCACTGATTCCCCCCATGTACTTGACATCTTCCCTTGGTCAAACAAGGAAGGTAGGCAGTTAGGCAGATTGTCTATCCTGGAAATTAGGTAAATGCGGACTGGAAACTTTCTTAAATCCTGTCATTTCTGCTCCATCCAGAAATTTTAAAATATTCCAAAACACATTTTAAACACCAGTTTCACTGAATTTGAGTCAATGCTAAAATGTTTGGGTGAAAATATCAAATACTGTCCCTGGCTTTGAGTGTGGCATCTTCAGCCTCTCATATTGCAGGTAATTCTCGACCTATGACCACAATTGCGACCAGAACTTCCATTGCTAAGCGACACAGTCATTAAATAAATGGTGCCTGATTTATGAACTTTTTGCTGTAGATGTTAAACAAATTACGTTTAACATAATTAAGGGAATCTGGCTTCCCCATTGATTTTCCTTGTTGAAAGCCCTCTAAGAAGGTCACAATTGGTGATCGTGTGACACACAAACACACACACTAGAATGCTGCAATCACTGCAAATATGTGTTAGTTATCAAGTGCCAGAATTTTGATTATAATGATTGCTAGGAAGCTGTGACAGTTGTGAGTACAAGGACAGGTCATAAATAACCTTTTATAGCACCAACTAGAATGCAATAATCGTTAAATGAATGGTCCAATGGTAATAAGTTTATCTGTATCAGTGCCTTCTTTTCTGTCCTCCCTATTAACTGCCAATGTCTTTGGAACAGGGAAAGAAAGTGCTAGGAAGATCAGTGGAAGAACAGGATAAAAGGAGTGCAGAGAGACAGATAAAGAATACTGGCATTCCTTTATTCGACTCAAAAGATGCTGCCAAACTAAGGAGCTTTGATCCACCAAAATTCAGCCTGGTTTTCCATTTCCCATTTCATGTACTTGTCTAATCTGTGGAGTACACACAATAAGAAGATAGCGCCAAAGCACTTCAGTTTGCAAGATTATTTTTGATGAAGAAGAAGTAGGAGGTCAATAAGGTTGACTTTAGAGTGCAAAAACACAACCCAGCACAGCAATAGAAAAATGTTAATGAAAACACTTTGAATAAGTACTGAGTTACATAAATTAAGCATTCCAGATGGAAGCATTAGCTTTTTCTTGGTTTAGCATGTGAATTTTCTATATTTCTTTTCTTTTTTCTTTTTATAATATATTATACGTCTGCCTTGAATCCATCTCACAGCAGGGATGGGATCCGACCGGTATAACTACCAGTTCTGTTGCTCTGTGTCGCATGCGCGAGTCGCATGAGTGCAGTTTATGACCTGCTGAGCTGCCTGGACAGCTGAGCAGCGCTACATGCAAGTGCACAGCAGTTGGAAATGCCCCTTTTCCTGCTTTTTCAACCACAGCTGTGTCACGCAAAGCAGCCGCAGTTGAAAACGTAGGAAATAAAGGTCAGGTAAGAGCCCGGGCAGGCGGGTGGGCCAAAACAGCAGCAAACACAGAACTGGTTCTATGTATGATCTATGTCTGCTGCTCTTTAGAGCAACCGGTTCTACAGAAGTGGACAGAACTGGTAGAATCCCACCCCTGTCTCACAGGATTGTTGCTGTATGTGTGGGAAGATTAGAATGGATTCCCAATGCATGTTGCCTTAAGCTTTTGAATGAAAAGTGACAGTATACATTTAAAAAAATAAACAAATATGCTTATAATCTGAATCATAATGTGACTCTGATCTTATATGTTGTTTAAGAAAAATTCCAGCTAATATAGCTGCAGGAATATATATTTAAAACAAGTTTAATTACAATTAAATTAAGAAGCGCATATACAAAATTCAAGAGTTTTCACTTTAATTATAAGGTAAATCAGGAAGACATTAGCAGCTCCTTTCCTCCCTCCCTTCTTTTTTTCTTTCAGATGCCCTCTCAGATAATTAGACTACCAGTGGACTCTAACTGAGGTCAAGTTTTGCAGTGTGCTTCTTAACCACTTAAGTTGTTCAGTGTAATGGATATTTCATTGTTACTTTGTGAGATGTGCCTTGATTTAAAAAAAAATATGCTTTAGACAATTTTCAGTACTGTAGAAGTTATAAGCTTTGAATCAAGGCTGTATGAGGTCAAGTCATTTTACCCTGTGGAAAAAAAAAACAGACCGGCACAAGCATTATTCAGTCTGTTTACTTGACTGTATTTCTCCATGACACAAAAGTTTTCTTACTCATTTTATTCTTAAAACAACTACACAAGTTCCTTATTCTGCAGAAAATTCAGTCTATTCAGTCAACTTCTCTTATCTTCCTTTTCTTTAATCCCACTATCCGTACCAATTCATATACCCACAGATTATCCCTCTGTCCACACACCTAAAACAGGATTTCTCTCTAAAGCGGGCGATCTTTAAGATCCCTTATAATTAAATCCATTTCTCTCACGTCCATTGAAAAAGTGCTGTTGTATCCACAGGTGTTTTTGTCTTTCTCACATCAGCATGAATATATAGTGCACAACCCCTAAGAGGGTCATGAAACAGTGCATGGAATGTGCTGGAGTATATTTTTCTTCTGGTGCAATAGTACACCGTATGCAAAGCAATTGATTGGTTCCAGAACCTTCTACAAAGGAGGTACAATCATGCTAGAAGGCAGGAAGCTTTTATGCACTTTTCTAACTTCTGACAAACCCTTGATCTGTAGAGAGAATTACCATAGAGGGGAAGGGAGGATGGTGATAGAATAAAAGAATGTGAAAAAGGATGTACAAGTACCAAAATGCAGGCTAGAACAAAAGAGGAAATGGACTGTGAAGGGGGCATCAAAAACAATTTGATATTTGCCAATGTTTTTCAAGTTACAGTATTTTGAGATCAATTTGAGAAAAGCCAATTTAAGATAAAGAAACACAGTCCTTTTTTTTTTTTGGCTGAGACTAGCTGTTTTGTGAAATGCAATGAAACCAGAATTCTGGCTTTAGACAAAAATTGTCGAGTTCATCCTTTCCATGAAATGCATAATTTTAAATGTTTTTTTGCTTATTTCCATAAATGGCTTTATTTTATAAACTTGCTTCATTTGATATATGGATGAAAACTTCATTATTAAAAGGAAATGATATCTCCATTTAAAAGAAATTTAAAAGGTAATTATATCTCCATTTCTTGCCAAACCCCAAAGAAAATATAGATTTTATATACTGTAGCTTGTATTCCATTCACATTTTACACCGTCAGGCAAAACTCTTAAGATTTAGTTGAAGTGAAACCATTGATGTGTACTCCTTGGGTGTGGTGATTTAGCTAACTATGAACCCATCCAATAATAATCTAATTTAGCCCAGTTTCATCCTTTTATTAAGAAGAATGTTATAAGAGACTCTGTTAAGGCTTTGCTGAGGAATAGGCATACTATGTTTGTGGTACTCCCCTGATTTACTCATAATATTTTCTCAAGTAAAAAAAAAAATTAATGCATGTGAAACTTTTCTGAGAAACATCTAATATAGCCCGGATAAGAACTGAATAAAGAATTATAGGAGAGCTGTAATTTATTGCTAAGATGTCCTGAAACCTAGCAAGCTATATCACACAAATATTGTTTTGCAGTAATTCTTTTCATATGACTCCTGGTAAAACACCCAAAGCAAGAAAATTCTGTTGTAGTGAGATGGTCTCCTTGGGTCAAAAGGCCTGCTAAATAACATGGAGTTCACGAGTAAAGTCAATGTTAAAAATAATCTAAAAAAAAATATGTTATTTTTTTCTATGTTATGATCAGTTTTACGCTCTGCCTTTCTATTTGTATGAACAATAGTTTAAGTTAGCTTAAGTCAGTTGAAATTTATTTCTTTTTCAAGTGTTTATTCTATTTTGTGTGTGTGTTAGGTATGACGGTAATGTGGGGGGGGGGGGGGAAGAGCATTGAGGGCATACTGAAGCCTGCTGAATACAGAAAACAACACTTACTCAACCTTCCTAGTTCTTCCCCGTCAGTTTTGTCACCTGAAACCACAAAGAAGCTGCTACTTCCTGTCATTACATTTTTCACTACAATTATTAATCACTGGCTGATTATCAAGAGTACATAGTACTTCAAAAATATTTCTTTACTCTTTCAGAAATGAAGAAGTGATTGAAGAACACTTTGTGAAGACACTTTAACAATAGTCTAGATCAGGGGTCTCCAACCTTGGGCCCTTGAAGCCTGGCGGACTTCGACTCCCAGAATTCCCCAGCCAGCAAGCTGGCTGGGGAATTCTGGGAGTCGAAGTCCGCCAGGCTTCAAGGGCCCAAGGTTGGAGACCCCTAATCTAGATTAATGACATTTGGATAGGACTTCAAATTGTACTTTAGTAATGAAACTTGGGAGGAATATTCATCTCATTCAAAATATTTATATTACTACACAATTTAAAGTTCTAAAATTCAAATCATAACTATGGCTACTTATAATCAGTCCAGATGGGAGGCAGAACTTATGTGTGTGTGTGTGTGTGTGTTTTATAGCAGAGACAAATCTACAGTAGTTAGTATTGGATAAAGATGTAGATTAGTCTAGAAAGTCTGATAATGTCCTCTAGAAGGCAATTGCAAACCACTTCTACATTATGCAAAAAAAAAAAAAAAAAAAGCATGGATTCATCTATGTAAGTCACCAATTCTTGAGCTAAACTTCAAAAATAACTTGATTATTTTCATGTAGTTGTAAAAATTCCTACTAAAGCATTTTGCTTGATACTTTTTTAAAGGTAATACAATTGTAGTTGGCATAAATCACTCTTCCACAGCTTAAATAATTATCAGCATGAGATCCATTCTATATGTGTACATATAACTTAGCATAGTTTTTCATTGAACCCTTTCATTCCTGACATGAATATAACAAAATCAGAAACGAATACTGAGTAATATTAATGCAGTGAGGTCTCATAGTCAAACCTGAAAGAGAATGAAGGCATTGAGTAAACTCAATGGAATTAATCGGAATTGGGAATGAGTACTCCTTAGAGATATGATGGTCACATTACCTTCTTCAAACTAGACAGTTTCAAGATTGGGTATGTGTGTGTTTTGATTCACAGGGTCTGGACAAGTAAAAAGAGAGCCTGGAGAAAGGAATTCTGTCATGAATTCTCCCTCTAAAATGTAACCCTGGTATTTAAGAGTACCCAAAGGATATTGAACTGATTTGGTGAATTCAGCAACAGTGGAACTAATAATAGTGGAATTGAAGAAGATTGATTACAAAAAATAACTCAAAATTGATGGAAGTAGTTTTGGGGTGGTCACCAGTCCTTATTCCTTATCTCCTCCTTTAGTTTGGTATTAAACTGGGTTTAAGTGGGCAGGCTTTAGAAGCCCTGGGGCATTGGTGTGAATCTTGTGTAATGCATCAGTTAAATCCATAGGTTCACACACTAATTTATTAGTAAATAGATTGGATCTGCTGTTGGTTAGATTGTGATTCAGATAGAATTAGTTCCAGGTTCTGGAACTAATCTTTTTTTTACGTTTTTTGAATTGAAAGTATTTTGGACAGAAAACATTTTTTTTCTTTTCTTGTATATATGTATTGGCTTAATGGTTCACCTCATCCCGGTAGAGTTTCACAAGATTTCTAGGGTTTCATAAACTCTGCAATCTATAGAAAGATCTGCTGAAGTTGAGCTTGCATAACTGATACATTACACTTGGTCCGTCATCTTGATTTCTGTAGTCATAGTTCCTAACTATAATGGTGCCAAAATGACTAAATTGATACAACAAAAGTGCTGTCCTTTATATTTTCATTGCAACATTGCATGCAAGTACTTAAAGAGCAGTGCTTGGGTCATAAAGCACGTTTTAACACTTGTTTCCTGCAGATTGCTTTGTCTGTGATTCACACATAAGAGTGCACAGGTACCTGTGCAGAGCCTTTGGAAGGCCACAGCATCGTAATACTTTAGTCACATCCCAAGTGAGTTACTGCAATGTAATCTACCTGGAGCCGCCACTGAAAACTATTCAGATGATGCAGCTGGTCCAGAATGCAGCAGCACAGGAAGTTATGTGAACCTCAGTACACCCGTGTCATAGCTCTGCTCCATGAGCTGTACTGGCTCCCAGCATGCTTCCAGGTGGAATTCAAGGTGATGGTTGTCACTGTTTCATGGAATCAGATTATTTGTAGGGACCGCCTCCAATTGTTTGTACCTATCCCATTAAGTCTTCCACGAGGAACAAACTTGGGGGTCCCTTCATATGGACGTCTTTTATGTTGCAGTGCCTGCTCACTATAACACTATAATAGCAATAGCACTTACACTTGTATGCTGCTTTACAGTGCGTTACAGCCCTCTCTAAGCGGTTTACAGAGTCAGCGTATTGCCCCCAACAATTTGGGTCCTCATTTTACCCACCAGGGAAGGCTGAGTCAACCTTGAGCCTGGTGAGATTTGAACTGCCAGATTGCAGGCAGCCAGCAGGCAGCAGAAGTAGCCTGTAGTACTGCAATCTAACCACTACATCACTGTGGCTCATAGTCCCCAAGATTGGCCTTGACCATTTCAATACATCTATAAAATCAGGTGAACTTAGACTACGTGTGTAATTGCTATTGTTTTTGTCTTTTTATTTTTTATGCATTATGCTTTTTACATTTCTTCATGTAAGGTGAAATTTGTAATTTTATGTGTATTTGTTTGCAGATGGTTTAATACTAAAAAATAGGGGGGGTGGGAATTGTGGTAACCTGAGATCCAAGAAGATCCTTGAGCTTCTAGCTATTATTTGATTTGGGGAAATACAGTCTTTACACTGTTGTAATAATAAAGCTTCACCTATAAATCATGTTGTAACATGTAATGAAAGATGTGTATTTCCAAACACTGACCTACTTGCAAGGATAACGCTTTTCCTTACCTTTGCCTTCTCAGTAATTTGATCCTGTTTTCGAACTTGATTCCCCATGGTGATTTCTACGTCCCTTCCAGAGCTGCAATAGAAGAATAATTTTTAAAAAGTTGGTTAGAAGCATCACAATGATGAAAAAAAATAATCCAAATAAAATCATACCACAACCAAAAAATGTCATATCCATCCATGACTATCATTTTCTGAGCTCCCTGTACCTCAAAGCCTTTAAACGCTGTTCTTAGCCATTAAAAATATTTCAGTCTTTGTTCACGCATTTCCTTTCTTGCAAATGTGGATTAAAGGTCCAATGGTTCCAACTATTGATTGAACAAGCATTTTCAGTTCAACATTAACTATAATTTATTAGGATGTTTGAAAAAATGACATAATGTACTTAGTTTGCGTTAGCTAGGGCTGGAGTCCAAATTGAACACTGTCCAATTTATAATATCTTTATGAATTTATATTAATGAGCCACAACAAAAGCAAGATCGATTTTGGTTCCAAACACATACTAAGCATAAGGAGTTATCGAGAAGAGTTAATAAAGCTGCACCATTTTTTAGAATTGTGTCCAAGCTAAGATTTGGGAAGCTTTCTGTAGTTATACCAAATAAATTGAATTTTCTCACTATACAGTGAGCCTATGAAATGTAACCATTTTCCTGGCACTTGGAGAAAAGGGTGACATTCCACCTTTTTTTACAAGTCATAATAGTACAATACAGGTAGTCCTTGACTTACAACAGTTCATTTAGTGACTGTTCAAAGTTACAATGGCACTGAAAATGTGACTTAGTGTTCTGACCTAGGCTTCACAAAATCACCAAGCAGACTCCTTGGCCTGACAAACCCCCTTTTTATTAGGCTAATATGAATTCCTACCATTCACACCCAGCAAAGTCCCGGCAAAGAGTCTTTCATGGGTGAATTACAACCACAGACCTTATTAGGCTTGGATAGTTGCCAGGCCGATAGCTTTCAAGCTCAATGTTGTACAAGAAAATACTTGGCAAAAAGTCTCTGAGAGTCACAAACAAATTTTCATACTAATTAAATGAACTAATTGTCTCCTGCAAATACACCCTCCCTTTGCTCCTCTTTATTCTCTATAGGAGGGGCCATTCACCGTTCATTTGTGGCTTTACTCCGGAGTCACCCCTTGTTCCTTAACTGTTCTCTTCTCCTGGCAGCTCTGTGCATGCACACATTGGGAACAAGCTCCAGCTGTTCTTCTGCCCCACTGATCTCCAACTCCAAAGGCAGCTGATAACTGTTGGATGGCCCTGGCCCCATCTCTGCCTTCAAACACAGAATGCTTGTCAGAGCCTTCCCCAGACTCCAGGACTGGCCCATGTTCCTCCCCAACCTCCTCACTGTCTGAGACTACTGCCAGCTCTGCTGGCTGCTGGTGGGCCACAACACTTTATGACCGTTTTTCATAGTTATGACTTTTGCAGCATCCCCATAATCATGTGATCAAAATTCAGGTGCTTGGCAACCGGTTCATATTTATGACCTTTGCTGCATCCCAGGGTCATGTGATCACCTTTTGCGACCTTCTGACCAACAAAGTCAACGGGAAAGCCACTTAACAACCAGGTTGCTAACTTATAAACTGTAGAGGTTCACTTAACTGTGGCAAGAAAGGGCGTCAAATGTTTCACTTAACAACATAAATGTCGGGCGCAACTGTGGTCATAAGTCAAGGACCTGTACTAATTATCATTTCTACTGTTAGTTGATAAAGTAGCTCTAGTTAGATACTATCTTTGTGCTATTAACAATTGCACGGAGAGAATAGGACCACTCATGCCATCACATTCTTGTGAACCTATCTTTATCCTTGCATTCTTTATGCGCTGGAAGTGGAAGATATGTGTACAGAGATGCTTACTCCATATTTCCATGTTCCTGCAACAATGCAGATGTACCTCCTGATATGCCAATGGTGGGGGAACAAGACCATTCAAGAAAGATGATAGTACCACCTATGCAGGCCTACCATGCAAAGAACAGCCTCTGCACAATTAATGCAGAAGTATATTATTAGAACTCGTAACAGGCATTAACCCTGGGTTTAGCTTGCAGAATCTTAACCTGCAAGATTGAAGGTTCTTTTTTTTTTTTCCAGAGAAAGGCAGCACTTTCAACCATTTAATGAAACAAAGATGCTTGTCTCTACACTTGCAATCAAAGTTTATCCCCAATTAACATATGTGAAGAATGAAATTATTGTAATATGTTTGTGTAATTTGACTCATTTGCCCTTCTGCTCATGTACTTGCTTTTTTTTTTCTCTTTAATTACAGAGGGGTTGATTGTTGGTTGTTACAATCAGTCAGATAGGAGAGAGATAAGAAAAAAATATTTTTTATAGTAGGATTGCCACCTGGTCTGTTTGAAAACCAGTTTAACCGCCCTGTTCACTTCCTTCATCTGTTCTTGTCATTGAACCACAAAACTGCACAGTGACCACATTTTACAGTTCTATCCACAATCATGCAAATCAGCAGAGGCCAAAACGCATTTCGGGTAAGCTGGCATGAAATATGAAAGCAAGTCTGAAATACCATCATTTTCGCCAGATGAATTTAACTCAATCTGTTGTTGAGACTAATTGTGTTTTGCAGCAAAAACAAAACAGAGTACATTTGAAGGACAAATTGCAATTTTTACCTCTCTATCCCAACAATTTCACTGTGTTTCTTGACTGGCAAATGAAATGACTCAGTATGTATTTTTTTTCCCTGTGGCATAGATTTTTAAAGACATTTTGGAACATTAGAAAATCATTAACTATTCTTTTCCCCAAGTAGATTTAGAAATCCGTTTGACATATCTGACATATATGGAAGCTTTCCCCCTTTCCCCTCTTTTTTGTTTGCTTTTGTCACTTTTACTTCATGTATTTGTTTCCTTATTTTTATTTCAAACTTTCTTAATTTTCTGAATAAAATAAGGTAGAGATATTACAACAATAACAACAAGAAAGCATGTGAACTAATTCCACTGATGACCTGTTCAGGTGTGCAAATCCTGGCGCACGTATAAGGTAATAACGTGTATATACATCCATAGGACACTCTATTAAAGGATAATAGACATCATTTGTTGCTGCTTTCAATATATTAATATCTACAACACTTCCACTTCATTAGTATATTGAACTACACTGAAATATATTGATGCAAATCAGTAGTTTTCAATCTGGAAATAAAACAAATTGCTAAATATAATTCTATCGCTTAAGTTTTCACAAACGCAGTCACCCACAATTCAGCAATGTTTAAAGACCACAAAATGTCCTAAAGTTTGGAACTATACAATATACAAAGCCATACTTTCATTATGATAAGCCCATCACGGCTTTCATGGTATTAACCATCTCATCATTTCCGGGTCATTTATTTCTATATAAATTAGCAGATTATTTAAAATGTCTTAATGACACTGGTATCAAACACACTGCACTTGTTGCAGGCTGTGTTTTTAAAGTTTGACTTTTTACAAAAAGAGTTTAACCACAGAGTTCCTGTTTGCCGTCTTGGATGAGAACATTTAATTGCTTGCTATCTATGCAAAGGCACACCTCTTGGCTGCACTTCCCTTTTCTCAGTGAGATTCAGATAAACCAGTTTGTTCTACATGCCTTAATCCAAAGGCACGTGGTACAAGATTTTGAAGCTTTTCAACTATGTTTTGACAGAACCCTTTTAAAACACAAAACGGAGACCATCTCTCGATTTTTCATTTCGCTGCATAAGCTTATCACACGTTTGAAAACAGAAAGAAGATTCCTATTGCTAGTTTTTATTCATTGGAAATTGAAAAGATTACTTTCAGGCAGTTGTGGGTTTTTTTATTTTGTTTAGCCTATTAAAAAGGCCAAAGAAGATATACAATGACGCAAACAATGTAGATCACTGAATTGAAAGCATTGCTTCTTCTGTTGCTTTAAATAAAGCCTTCTGCAACTTAATGCTCCTCCGACTATCATCATCACTCGGGACATTTGGGGAATTCATCTTCTAGAATTTTCTCCTCCATTTGGATAAAGACTGATGAGTTCTTGGAAATGAAGACACCGGGTTGGGAAGTTCTAATAGAAAACCTGCTATAACATCCATTAATTTGCCTTAACCTGCACAAAGTCAATTGAAATAAATCAGCCATGCATTAGTAGGGTTAAAGCACAAGGTAAGATAGAGAAGGAATATTTAAAGGCTCAGTGGGAAATGATTGATGGGGCTTGGAGCACATCTGCACAAGGTCAGGTGCAGCCTCTAAAATATTCTGTGTCCATTATTATTAGTAGGAAGCCATGATTCAAACCAAGAAAAACAACTCTGTAGTAAATGTTAAGAAAGAGCTTTCATTAGAGTGTTTTTTTTAAATAATATTTGGACAGTGAAACAAACTGTCTGTGAATGATAAGTACTTTGTTGCAACAAATATTGACTATATATTCATCCAATATGTTCAAGTTGTGCTCTATTTCTATAAGGGACTGGAATAAACAAACCCTTTCAGATATCCCTGATATACATACACTTACTATTCAGTAACTGTTCCAATTTACACTATGTAGTCTAACTGGCACATACATGTAGATAAATACCTCATGGCATAATGGACATAGATGAGGACGGCTTCTTAAGAAGATTTTGATTCTCTCAGTTACGTATGAGAATTAAAATCTGTCTCCTCTCTGTCAAGGGAGAAAATCCATTTGCACACCAAAAAGCTGTTGCACTTGCAACCAGAATTTTTAAGTGTAGGCATTGTATCAAGCTATAGACTGTCTTTTCCAAAAACATTTTCAAAGCTATCGACATTCTGGTTATTATTTTCAAAGCCTTTTCCACAGAATAGCCTCCACCCTGAAACAGAGGGGCCCATAGTTGCCTCTTCTCTCAGGCATTGAGTAAGATGGGAGGTGAGCCTGGTATATATCCATACAAAAATAAGCTCAGGACCATATCGGTTGGAAACATGTGGAAGAGGCCTTCATCCTACAGTGGATACGCCATAACTGAAATGATGATTTGAGAGAATATTGTTATGGCACTGCTGGTTTGTTAAGAGTCTAAAACTTTTTTAAAATTATTATCGAATTGTGTTTGTTAGGTGCCAATAGATGTTTCCTATATTGTAGGTGGCCATATAAATATTTCAAATAAACTGCTAGATGATAATGCTACCTTCTAAGCTTCTGTGTTGTAAGGTTTATTTATTTATTCACAACTTGATAATAAATTACAGAGTTGTTCTTTCACACAACCTGTTTCCTAGAAGAAGTTATGGCAGATTTCACAGATACAGCTCAGTTAGATAAGAATCCTTTACTGCTGACAAGAATAAAACTGTAGGAAACAGTTCATTGCCTGCTGACAGTTGTAAGGGTATAAATGTTTCTTACACCCATGGTGGCTTAAATCTACATTTCTTTTTTTATATTCTGCTCTCCCCATGAATTAATGCACTGTTTCTGCAGTTCTTAGAGATCTTGAAGTTGAATGATTATTGAGAATGAACAGAATTGCCCACTCTGGTCTGAAAACCACTGGCTCTTTCATTAATTCTCAAGACAAATGAACAAAAATGTTATTTATAACATTTCCCACAGAGACATTGGTTTAATCCATCATCAACCAAAATAATAAGTAAAAACAAATAACCATTAAAATTATCCAAGAGCAATGAAATCAACATTCACTATATTGTAAAAACAACTCACACTATTAAATGTGATATCCTGCCATCTAATCTTGCTGATAACTTTTCCACAAAAAAAGCTAACTTTAAAGAGACGTTCACAAGGGCTTCTATCAATCAGTCTGTTGTATTAAATAAGCTTTTACATCTTTAATACATCTACATCTAAAGATGCAGGGAAGCAGATCCAGGGAGAAGAGAATTTCTTAACTGGGGACTTCAGTCCTAATATGCAAAGAAATGGAATAGCGAAATCTGTAAAAAAGAGAACTGAAAAAGAATTAAAGTCTTGCTAATTATGTTTAGAAATCAGATCAGAACAAGGTGATAGCTTGGATAGACAGGAGAAATGACCAACTGCATGAAACACTAGTCTCAATAACTTAAATTGGCCAATGCAAAACCCTCCAATGGGAATAAAATCAGCAAAATGAATAATAGTCCTGAACAATGTGTATTGCAAAACAATAATATAACATTCAACTCGGGTAAGTTGGAGTTGAACCAAAGGCAGGATGGCATCTTCTATCAGTGTTGCAATGGCTAATTATTCAGTGGTTTAACACATTTGTAGTTCAATACATTTTTGTATGAATAATAAATCTGAAGCAGGAATGGGTAATTGCCATTTCTGTAGTGGAATGCAGCTATTTAATAAAAAAATCTTCTGTATGCAGTAAACCCTTGATTTACTAGAATAATGGAATAGAAGAGATGCATTAAAACAGAATGTACATTAAATTCGAATGGGATTTTACACATGCCCATCCTATACAGGCCACATGCTTTTTCTATGTATTTTATGCATGTCATATAAAAATATAAAAGGGATTTTACACAAATCTATTTTACTCATGCATAAATGACAACTAGGATTTTATATGTGTACATTTAGATTTTATAAGTTCCATCCAAGATCTCGTTAATCAACAGTTTTAATAATCAACTTACTAAACAGTTTTTTATAAGATAGGAGAGAAACGGCAAATAACATTAGTATTAAGTATTTATCAGTATTAAATATCTATATATTTATTAACTGCATATGCCACCCATCTCACCCAGATATTTTTAATATATTAGATGAGATCCTAGTACCTGTGACTGGTACAGAAAGTTATTGTATGTTTTTGTTTGACATTGCTACAAGCTGATATTTGTTACTTTTATTTTTACAGGCGCTGTTTTAGATATGCAAAAAGAATTAGTTATGAGTCTTAGGTTTTTCTTTAAATTACACCAACGCACAATTTAAAAAAGCAACTTGTGGTAGAGGCTGGTGCCTGAGAAATACAAAACTGGGAAATACGATTGATATTGAGATTTCTTTTACAATTTTGTGATTTTTTCCTCTTTATATTTTGCATCTAGTTTATAATTAAAAAAGAATGAGGAAAAGTAAAAAGAGATTTTTTACTCAAATCCAAAAACAGTCCTGTTCACCTGGATCTGAATTCAAAGTAACTGAAACTTTATTCCTTTCATAGATTATCATGCCAAAAGTGTCTGGTTGAGTCTGATTAAGTTTTAACAGAATTAATTGTATTCTCTCTCTCTCTCTCTCTCTCTCTCTCTCTCTCTCTCTCTCTCTCTCTCTCTCTCTCTCTCCGTCCCTCCCTCCCTCTCCCTCTTCCCCTCCCCTCTCCCTCCTCTCTCCTAATAACAAAATTCAGAGAAATAAATGTAGACATCTGGATGATAACATGTTTTTTAAAAAAATACCTTATTTATGGGAATGAAACATAATCAAAATCCACAGGTGTGAAGTAAATTTCAAGCAAGGCATGCCTATAGAATTTTAGGAAGCTAAGGGGACTAAAAATGTTGCTCATCAGTATTCAGTAGGTAATTTCTATAAAACTAAGAAACATTCCAATGGTACATTTTGTCTGGATGTCTATCAAAGGTCAGAGGGAAAACTTTTTTTGCTTTTGAGCTGAGAAAGGATTCTCCAATTTGCTTAATTGATAGTAGAGTGAAAAAAGGTTAATTTATTACTAGGAGCTAGAAGTTGAACAAGAATTATACCATGAAGGGAATTTCCCCAAATTAGTTGAGCTAGGATATGAACAATTATGATATTGGCAAAATAATGAGGGGTGGTTTTGGTTAGATATAAAGGGAAAGGAGGAATTCCAAATGTGGTGAGATTAAAAAATAATCATATTCAGATTAAGAATGCAACCAATATTTTTAATGAGTAATGAATGTGAAAGGCAAGACAAGAATTAAGTTTGGGTCATAGAGAGACAATTTCAGGCTGTGAAGACAATTCAGTTGTATTGAGCCTTGAGCAGAGGATTAAGATCAATAGCCCAAATCAGCTTCCTGTAATCTAGGTATCTTCTAGATTTATGGACTTCAATTCTTACTTCTCAGCAAGGGGTCATGAGTAACTCTTGGAGAAGGAACCCACAGGTTTTTATTTCACTCATCTGCACATAAATCCATACATTTTGGATGATTGTACCAACTGCAATTTTTTTGCGGAGAGATAAATAATACCAGAGAAGACTCCCAAAAGTAGATGACCTACTCAAGAAAACAATAATGCCAACTCTATAAAACAAACTTTCCTTTGCTTCTTTATTGCCCATCCTGCCTAACAAGATGAAATTCAATATAGAGAGAAGTAAGATTTTACATTTAGACAAGCACAACCAAATGCACAAGTATAGAATAGATGGTATTGCAAGTTTGAGTTCTAGTGGACGATCACTTGAATATGGGCCAGCAGTGTGCTGCAGCTGCCAAAAAAAGTTAAAGCAGTCCTAGGCTGCATTAATAGGATAGAACCAAGATCATGTGAAATGTTAGTACCACTTTATTATGCCTTGATAAGACCACATTTGGAATACTGCATGCAGTTTTGGTCACCACAATATTAAAAAGACCATAGAGAGAGTGTGGAGAAGAGCAACAAAGGTGATTGGGAGGGTAGAGGCTAAAACATATGAAGAACGGTTGCAGGAATTGTATGTTTAATCTTGTGAAAAGAATGACTGGGGTGACATGATAGCAGTGTTCCAATATGTAAGGGGCTGCCACAAAGAAGAGTGGGCAAATCTATTCTCCAAAGGCACCTGAATGCAGGACAAGAAGCAATGGATGGAAGCAACCTAGAATTAAGCAGAAATTTCCTGAGAGCAAGAATTAACCCGTGGAACGGCTTGCCTTCAGAAATTGTGGGTGCTCCAACACTAGAGGTTTGCAAGAAGAGACTAGGCAACCATTTGTCCAGAATGGGTCTCCCGTTTGAGCAGAGGATTGGACTAGAAGCCCCCCTTCCAACTCTGTTATTCGGTTATTCTACAATAGCCTGGGCAATCTGTGAAATACAGAATAATCTGTTTATGAATTGTGAGGTTCAAATAAAAGCCCACGTACTTGGTGTCAAGAAGGGGCAATATTTCCTATGCAGTAATGGCGAGTAACTAAGTAGGCTGCAATTAGAGGAAAGAGCTCTGGACTTATGATATAGTTTCAAAGTTAACAGCAGGAGCTTCTTAGAATAATTACAGTTATCCTAGAAATTGTACTTCAATTTTATGTTTTTCTTGATAATGTTAGTTCAACCCATACATGCCTAGGATTTGGAAATACTACAAGTGTGATATGTTGCAGCAACTATGGAAGACTACAGTTAAATAATGCAGACAGATGTAGCAATACAGAAAGGGCTGTTGGAATGAATTATCAGAAGTTGAAAAACAGCCTAAAAGTAACATTTAAAAGGTAGTAAAAAATACAACATAGGTAACATGTATTTTCTCAAATTGTTTGGCATCATTTTATGAATGTTAAATTTCAAGTGGCAAACAGTCAGTGAGTAAAATAAATCATGCAGTAATCAAGCTGGGAAAATGTTATTATCATCCTCATCATTTCTTTAATGAGGACATTGTACATAATATGCCCGACGCTGTTGTACCATAGGACACGTGTCAAACTGATTTGCATTTGTGCACGTACTAAGCACAACACATGATTCTCTGCAGTCTCCAGCTAAAATTTAGCAGCTATCTACAGACTATATGTTCCGTTTTTAAAGTACACCATGCAGAAACTGACATTCGGACAAAGCTCTTGGGGATCATGCTGTATATGCCAGCTGGCACATCTTACCCACATTGTTTTCCATCTGGATTCAGTAATTTCCTGCCTCTGCTTCTCCTGCTGACCATGTTCTACATTCTGTAATTTTACATTGGCTTGTTCAATAGTCAGCAGAAACACTGTCCACTTGCCAAATCTGGTGAGTACAATTTGCTGCTGTCTGCTCACAAAGTCATGTATTACTTGTGTGTGAGAGAAACTGGATTAGATTCTGTAAACATGTTTGGTACCAAAGAAGGAACACATTATATGTTCCCCTGAGGTGGTAAGTGCACTGTCTCTCAAAATCATCTACTTCACATACTGCTTTGAACTTTCTTGAAAAGAGAACATGCATATAAACTAGATCAGTGAAGCCTGTAACTTTCCAGGTGTTCTAAACAGAACTGAGAACATCCCTCATTACAAGCCATTACTAGCCATATTGATTGAGTTGTTGATAACTATAGTTTAGCAGCACTGGTGGAGTTTCAGTTTTGTACACAAATGTTCTTCTTACCACAATATTAAGTCACAGAAACAAAAGGCAATCCGATTTCCTTGGCAATTAACTCAGGAATAGAACTGCAGGTTGCATATGGACCTCAGCAAATTAATTTTTGACCTTCTCCCCATTTTAAGATTGCACCCCTCAAATAAGAATGGAGGAATTACTTTTTATCCAGGACAGCAAATGCTGACATTTTTTTTCATCCCATTCTATAGGAAGTATTTTAGATAGGAAGAACTTAATTATCAAGTTGGAATTTAGCCAGGTCACTGCATTAACACTTTCTGATAGTATCACATGTTAAAATAACTTAAAATTCAAGCCTGTTTCTAATCTTAAGGACAAATATTATCATCCAGTTTTTGGTCTGTGCTTTGAACACTGTTTTACATATGATGTACAGTAAGTTGGGTGTAAGACAGAGAAAGTGAGGCTGAAAGAGAATGAATGTGTAGGTACAGTTCTTTTTCAGAGTTGAAGTTGGAACGGTATTGCATTTATTTATGAAATACTAATTGTGTGAGGAAATAATACTCAAATAATCTCCTCACACAATTAGCATTTCATGAACAAATGTATTATGTACAAATGTAATACCGTTCCAACTTCAGCTCTGAAAAACAACTGTACCTACACACTCATTCTCCCCCAGACTCACTTTCTCTGTGTTACACCCAACATACTGTACATACAATTGTCATAACATCTCACAAGAAAAAAAAAATGGCAGCCATGAAAGAATTGGCACACGTCTGTCCCTAATTATAATCTTCATGTACCATACTCATGATTTTTCACAATCCAACCCACCATGAAAACCTCACATAAAACATCTATGATGTAACTCATGAGAAGAGAACTCAAGCAAGAGAATATACAGCCTAAAATGGCATACTTGTGATGCTATAGTAGTGAAATTTAGAGTAAGTAAATCTAGTTATAGTTAGCATCTTAAACTGAGTCATTGCAATTCATACCCATCCTTTTCAATAGAGTAAGCAATTTTTCTTCTTCTATGGTTTCCATTCCATTATGGTTGATCTAGTGAAGTCTCCATCGAATTGATGGGAGGAAATAAAAGCAAGCTATTGGAGCAGAGGCAAAAACCAGAAGTATGCTGGGTTACATAATAATTTGATCCCATCTGATTTTCTTCCCATCCCCACAAACATGTTTTCTTTTCAGCGAAAATTTCCAGTTACAGAACCATTGCAAATTCCTTGTGAATTTCAAGATTAAATTAACCTTTACACAAGGCCTTTTCATTTCATAGCTACCCAAAATTTTAAATGCTTATTCATATTAATAAAGTACACTACTAAAATTCTAATTAAACAGACAGATATTGATCTTGATTCAGCCTAAATCATCATCAAGTTGCTTAATTCTGGCATTTTCCCTTTGTTTCCTGATAGCTCAAGAAGAAACATACAACAATGTTCTTGAAAACTAGATATAACTCTGAATAAACAGAACTATCAAAATCAGTTGCAGTTAAGCACAATTATATACCTTAGGTTCCATTTGAACTTAAAGTAGCATTAAATCTGAACTTTATATATATGCATGCAATCATAAACACCTTTAAGAAGCATTAAATAAGTAATTCAGCTCTTACCAGATCAGCATCTAATATATTAATTTGTATAATATTGACATTTTACTTATGTAGCACAATTTTGGCCAGGTATATTTTTTATTTTTTAAAAAAACCATTATTATTATTATTATTATTATTATTATTATTATTATTATTATTATTATTATTATTATTATTATAGGGGGCAAACATACCTGATATTCCTTCCTCCTCCTTTTTTCCCACAACAGCCCAGAGAGTTACATTGGCTTTCATGCTCATAGTCTCCTGATTTCTAAACTGGCGCCTTACTCACTAGACAAACAGGATGACTCAGCACAATCATGCTTGCACCATCATAATTTTTTGTCACGTTTGTGACAGTGGTGACTTTACCTTCTTCGTTAAATTAACAAGGGATAAACCCTGCTATGATTAACATTTCCTTAACCAAGACTCCCGAAACTAGAATTATGGGCTTCCGCTAGCAAACACTCTATGTGGGCTGGGCTGGGGTGGAGAGTGGCTGAGAAGAAAAACATCAAGATAAGAGAGCTAGATTTTTAATAATAAACCGTTCAGACTTTAACTTCACTGAGAGTTATTGTTTTTCTCTAAAAGCTAGAATTTTCCAGAGGGGAAATGAAGACTTTACTTTCTGTGCTATTTATATTCATATGGTTTTAGAACATCTGGTTTCATTACTAATTAACATTTTATAGTTCTGCAACACTTGCCATCATGTACATTTTTTAATAGATGGATTGGTTCTAATCAAATCACAAAATAAATCACAACATATTATTATTATTATTTGGGTAACTGCAGGACAAGCATCTGACTTTGAAAAGACATATAATTTTTCAAACTCCCTAAGGCAATCTCTCTACCTATTTCATAAAAAGCTAGAGAAAAATAGACTGAATAATCTCATTTCTTCATAAGAGAAGTCGGGAAATATGCAACCTTTAGATGACACTGGCTAGGAATGAAGAATAACGGAACTAAAAAGTCAGCATTTGGAAAGATCTGGCTGAGTGGTATCTTTCATATATGTCAAAGTTTCAAACTATTTCCAACTCCATATCGAATAAGATTTGATGAAGTCCTCTTATAATATCAGATGTATTCAGCATGAAAATTTATGGATTATGATATAAATATCTTCAAAATGTGCCTTCAAGACCACTATATTCCTTTCCATAGAGCCAGCAAATTTTGTTTTAATTGACCAAATTTCTGGCTATTCGGCGACCAGCAGTTCTATCGATACTTTTGAGGCTTGCAAATTTATTTCTCAAATACTCAGGATGAGGAAAAGAGAGAAAATTGAGACAGCCAATGACCTCAAAGCACCATTAGAATACTAATTCTAAACAATTCAGTTCTGATTGTCAACTTCTGAAAATAATTTGGTATAATCAGTTATTCTTGTGCTTGATGCTGATAGTTTCATCCATATTAGATAAAAGTAGATTGAACATTCCTGCTGAGATAATTTTTTCTGGCAATCAAAGTCAAGAGGGGAAGTTAAATTTCTTTAAAAACTGCATGATTTACTCAGTGATTCACTGATCAGAAACAACTCATTTAACAATAGCCTTGCCTAGCAACAAATTGTGGTTATACATTGAGGACTATCTGTACTGAGAGGCGTTCTACTTCAGTTGCTCTCTCCTTGTGTTCAAATTCTTTCTCTGATCAGGCCTTCTAGTCCTGCAACCCTATTCTGCTAGTTTGGTGCTGAAAAATGCATTTTCTGCTTGCAATATTACGTTCTAGCAGGTGGGCTTAATCAGAAACTTTCTCAGAAACACTGACAATTGCTGTGATCTCTTTCCCCTCATATCCCAGCCAAGGTCACACCCAATGCAAGTCAAGAAGCGATCACATTAAATAAAACTTGCTAAAACATTCCTTTAAGCAATCCTGCTGCAAGCCTGCTACACATGCTCTTCAAACATTCTGTTCGCATGAATAATTAAGGGATCACATTTTGCAGAGCGGACAGGCACATCTTACAACTTTACATGGAAGTTTTATTTTGACATGCTACAGGGAATAAACAGTCCTGTTGTTTTTTTTAAAGGCACAATATTTCAGTGCCACACTCCATTTTCAGTACAATTCAGTCCCAATTCTAGCCAAGAGTTTCATATGCAGTGTATGAAGTCTTACAGTCTATTATTGAATGGAAATCTGAGTTTAACAAAATAACAGAGTTGGAAAGGATCTTGGAGGTCTTTTAGTCCAACCCACAGCTATACCATTTAGAGACAAATAGTTGTCCAATCTCTTCTTAAAAACTTCCAGTCTTGGAGCGTTTACAATTTCTGGAGAGAAGTTGTTCTACTGATTAATTGTTCAAACTGTCAGGAAATTTCTCCTTAATTCTAGGCTGATTCTCTCCTTGATTAGTTTCTACCCATTGCTTCTTGTCCTGCCTTCAGATGCTTCGGAAAGTAGATTGACTCCCCTCTTCTTTGTGGGAGCCTCTCAAATATTGGAACACTGCTAACATGTCACCCCAAGACCTTCTTTTCATTAAACTAGACCAAACATGGCAAGTTTAAGACTTGGCAAGTTTGAGACTTGTGGACTCAGAATTCCTGAGCTAACATGACTGGAGGAGGAATTCTGGAAGTTAAAGTCCATAAGTCTTAAAGTTGTCAAGTTTGAAGACCCCTGAACTAGACATACACAATTCCTGCAACTGTTCTCCGTATGTTTTAACCTCCAATCCCCTAATCATTTTTGTTGCTCTTCTCAGAGACGAGAAGAGAGAAGAATACTTTATTGGCCAAGTGTGATTGGACACACAAGGAATTTGTCTTGGTGTAAATACTCTCAGTATACATAAAAGAAAAGATACATTCGTTAAGAATCAAGAATCATAACGTACAACACTTAATGATATTCATAGGGTACAATCAGCAATCAAATCATACTAGGAAACAGTCAATATAAATCGTAAGGATACAAGCGACAAAGTTACAGTCCTACAATCACAAGTGGGAGGGGATGGGTGATAAGGAGTGATGAGAAGATTAACAGTAATAGTAGTGCAGACTTTGTAATAGTTGAACAGTGTTGAGTGAATTATTTGTTTAGCAGAGCGATGGCTTTCTGGAAAAAACTGTTCTTGTGTCTAGCATTCTCAGCATTCTTTGTAAAGTCTCAACATCTTTGTATGTTGTGGAGACCAAAATGGATACAATATTCCAAGTCTGGCCTTACCAAGGCACTATAATGATATTAACATTTCACATGATCTTTATTCTACCCCTCTGTTAATTCAGCTTAAGCCCCTGTTTTGTACCTAAAAGGTGAATATTATTCCAAAAGGCCAATATGGTCAAAGAGAAAGGCAAATCATGTTCATGAACTGGGTATCATGAAATATGGGCAAAATTAGCCTGCTTGAGCCTCTAAAGGCTCATGCATAGGCTACCAACTAACTTCTGATTATTTGGGATGGCAATTCTCATAATTCCTAGCCACAGCTTTCTGAAGGTTATAGAGTTATAATCCCAAAACCTGGCAAGCATTCATTGGCACATATCATATTTGATGAAGAAGTATGAAAAAAATTAAAACACGATATTTATCCCTTTCACCTTGAAGTAATAAAGGGCAAACAGTATTATGCTCTGCTCTTCCAGTTGCCATTAAATGATCAGGTACAGGATGAGGATGGAAGTTTTTAGGATTGTGGAAGAAAAGGATGCCCTTTTGTGCTTCGACTCTTGCAGAAACCTTCACACCTACAGCAATTCAAGAAAGATTTCAGATGAGGGAAAAGATGTTGGCGAAATAGAGCCAGATGGAGATTATTAACATAGTTGCTTGGTATTCTAAAAGAGCCCTGAGACTGAAGCTGAACCAAACATGAAGCCAACACAATAATGAACAGAACATTTGTGATTGTTGGTTAATCTTATTTGCAATGGTTGGTTGGCTCATTTCATAATATTTCATACAGCACGACTGCAGATCACATTGGCAAAAACATAAAAATGATAGCTTTTGAGGTTGCAAATACAAAAGGAAGCAGCAAGTAAAATGGAAATAATTGGCCCAATTTTTTTTTTGACAAAAGACCATTAAACTTAAAAGCACACAGAATCTGGACTTCAATGATAATTTAAAAATGCAGCAATCACATGAACCTCACTGAAGGATTAATCACTCAATCTGTCTAATAGGTAGCTTTTTCTGCTTGTTTGATGACAACAATAATTTATTGTTGCCACATTGTAATTTTTGTACATTATTTACAATGAGTTGTATACTTTAAAAAAAATGCAACTGAAAATGGCCAACAAAGAAATTTCAAATAAGTCAACATGTTTTCAACCTTGTTCTTTATTTAGCTGTCCAAACTGTTGTTTGAAAGGCAACACATTCCAGATAGCAAAGATATTTCAAGTATGGAAATGGCTACATACACTAGTGTTGGCATCGGGCAAAGAAAGAACATGTAAAATAGAATATTTTTTCCTGTTTACAGAATAGATCAGCACATGTAATCTGATGTCCTACAATCATTTATTGGAAATCAGTCCACTCTACAGAGTGGTCCTCATTTTAATAAATATACCATTTGAGTACAATCTTGTCCAGAGGCCTGTCCCTTTGATACAATTATATTTATTGTTCTTGATTGATAAACCTGTCTGTAAAACATGGATTTAGTGATCGAAGTTCAAATAATACATAAAACTAACAAAATCTTCAGAAGCTTATCTAATTCATGAATGAATTTTAGAAACAGTCTCTGTCACAAATCACTGCAGGTCCACATTTTTAGTTGCAGGATAATTAAAAAGTTTATTCTGTAAAAGTTCTAAGCGAAAATAGTTAAAGTTAAAATCCAATAAATAGTTAAAATCCAGTCTGCCCATTTATGAACTATATTACATTAAACAAGTATTTCTATTCACTGAAAGATATCTATGTCTCACTAGCTAACATGGAGACTGAAATATCATTGATTAGAAATAATAACTAATAGCCAAGCACAGAGAAATACCATGATTGACAGCTGAATAAAAATTTTATTAAATTAGTTGGAGGCAACTGCAATAAAATCACGCCAGGAAGGAATAAACAACTTGCAACCAACATCCTGGTTTTTCAACTGACTCAAAGGTAAATACCAGCCTTAAAACCACCAAGATTATTATCTAACATCGTATGGTCAGATTCCATTTGCCAGCTACTTAAGCAAAATATAAGGCAACAATAGAAGCATCAGAGTATGTGGGTGTGTGAAAGAACTCCAGACGGTGGCCCTGTGATAAAAGTCCTTCTTAAAATTCATTGTGTGTGCAATGACTTTTAAAAAAGGATGGGGACTTTCACTGCAGAACTGGTATCTTGTCCTTTTTTTGAAGCACCCCGCAGATACCCTTGTTGTTGCCTTCTATGTTGTTTTAACAAGTAGTTAGCACAGCAGGTATTTTTAGATAAAAGATTGCAAAGAAGAGACAAGCCTCCTCCATTCACTGTTGACTTTGGGACCAGAACGGTAGCCCAAGCCATGGTCATAATCTGATTCCCAATCCCCAGCTATACAAAGCATGTAAGAAGTGATATTAAGAGACCAATTGGCAGGGAATCAAACTTTTTTTATAGTTATATCAGAGTGGACTTCAGCAGCTTTTTTCTCCTGGTAATTGTTGTAGTCCACCCTCTCAATCATGTAACTGTGGTTCTAGGGTGTTGTTCTCGTGCATTCCAAAAGATGTTGTCATTTTCTTGTCTGCAGCTGATTGACAGCTGGATAATAGCTTAATATAGCCTGTGCATCTGGGACCTTTTGGTTATGCTGTATTGCAACTCCCAATATTTCCAAGCCACACTACCCATTGTAAATCTCAAATCTCGGGCTGGGAAGGCTATATTATCCTGACAAACTACAATCACACTGACAGCCTCTCTTTTTCCTTCTGCCATTCTCTTCTGTAATTCTTTCAAGTTCTTAACACAAGGCACAGCCCCACCACTTTTGCCTGCAGTTGCACAAAGACATTTGATTATGTCTTAGCTTTCTTTTGAAAAATACAGCAAACCTTGCAAAGAGAGTAGATGTTTGGAAGGTAATCTTTAACTATAAGGTGTAGCTCAGTAGGTTTTCTGAGAAGAGATTGTACTCGCTGATATAACATTTATTCACATAATCATGAATATACAGTTCATAAGGAGAATAACATGTCCCTTTCATGTGCACAGAGCATCATGTTGTGATGCATGCTATTTGGTCTGTGCTCCTTACTTGTCTCCTCAGTGAGAATGGGTGGATAAATCATGAAAAAAACATTATTGAGTTGATTAGTACAATATGCAGACTGGTAACTGCTTTATTTCCTAAAACAAGTTAAGAGTTGGAAAAGAGTAGCAAGGCAAAAGCAAGCCATAACTCCCAATTCTAGCCATAATTCTTGGTTTGTTTATGTAGCCACTTCTACGGGATCAAGAAATAAAGCATCATTGATTAAGCTTAGCAGGACATATCAAAGTGACTAGTGATTTTGTTTGAGTCCTGCAATGCTAAGAAGAAGAAGAAAAGTAGAGTGATATTCAGACATCAGAAGAAAATATATTTATGTTGTTGTATTACTCAAGTAATCTGCTCAAGCAAGCTTCTGAAATAATATTCTGTATTAAGGAATTATGGCCAGGAATAGATCTACAAGCCACTTTGTGTGCCAGATCTATAGTAATAATGCTCATTTTTTATTAATGATCTCATCCCCATTCTTCCAAGTAGTATTCAAATGCTTCTAATGATGATTGTTAAGTCAGCTCTTTAAAATGGAATGATGGGAGTTCTGACAGCCCATCGTTTACCATTTTGAAACAATTTTAAAATGGCCATTTTTAAAGTTGAACAACAGAATTAATGGTCAAGGATAGCTTGCAAAGAGAGTAGAATTAGCC
>NC_142011.1:150034963-150067463 GCF_049901735.1 Notechis scutatus | reverse complement strand
TAATAAAAGGCATATGGTCACCATGCCTATAAGTTTTTTTTAAATAAAAGTTTTATTTAACTTTTCACAAAACATACAAATACAAATAAATTATATTTTTTTGAGAACAGCGTGACCCCAGGTTATCACTTTTCCATACAGACATAAACTCAATACATATTTATCTTATATATTCTAATCCATTTTGCACTATTCTAATCTATTTTCGCAATTTTTTCAATAGCTTTTCCCTTTCTTTACTACCTATAGCCTTATTTTAAATTATCTCATTCCTTTCTTAATTCAATTACATATCTTTTTCTAATTTTTAAAATCTTTCTAATCAGTGTTTTTATACTTTCGTCTGTCCTGTTTACAATTTCATATTATCTTTTTTCATTAAACAAATTTTCCCCTGTAATTACTAGACTGGAGTGTAACACCTTTGTATCTTTTTTCAAATCTTGTTTAAAAGTTTAAGTTACACCTTTACAGTTATAACATTCATTTTCTAACCTCTATTTTATAACACATACCTATTTTCAATCGAATTCTGCTTGGTACATTCCCTTAAAAATACACACTAAATTCTTTTTTTTTAAAAAAAAACAAGTTTTATTAATTTTTCAGAAACAAACAAATCATCATTAACCATTACATACTTGAACCTTTTTCCATTATAAATTTAACAAGTCAGATAAAACCTATAATTCTATTTTAAACCATTTCCATATAAGCATACAAAAACCTCTTATCCAGTTTCTCTTCACTTCTCTTTACTCTTATTCAATGTCATTATTATTATTTCATCTATCATTCTGACTTGGTTACCATTTTTCTCAATCTATATTTCTGCAAGGTTTTATTAATTCTCCCAAAAACATAAACACACAACACACAAGACATAAAAAAAAAAAAGATCTTTTAGGAAAGTAACTTGGCCCCAGATATCTCTCTCTTCATGGACTTCAATTATATTCATGCTCATCTTACATGTCATTACTTATTTTATTTACCATTCTAAGTCTTCTATATTAGCTTCTCCACACATTTCACTCTTGCTTAATTCTATCTTAATTAATCCATCTTAATTTGAGTCATTATATTTGTATCTTTTGTCCATTCTTTATTGTCCCTTTGTCTCGTTCCTTATAATAAAAAAAAGAATTTCTCCTGAAATCACTAATCAGAGTATGATGCCTTTCTATCTCCCCCCTAAATTAATCAAATTAACATTTAAAATAACACCAAATACCCAATCCGATTCTGCTTGGTACATTCTATCTAAATAGTAAATCCAAAATAATTAGATACATAGTTAAGCAGTAGATCTAAATACTGAATCTTATAACATTCCCATTGCCTTTTCCAAAAAAAAAATGCTATAATAAAAATTTTATAATAACATCAATACCATAATCTTATTAAACTCTTTAATTAAAACTCAATATTCTAAACCTTCCCTTTAATATTATTAAATTTTAAAATCAATCATTACTAAACATTTCAACATTTTGATCTCTTATCAACTCTTAAACCATTTTAGTTTTCTATTTCTAATGCAATGCTACGATATCATCTTATGTACCTTGCAAAATCTTTTTTGAAGAATTTATACTTTTAATTAAATAGATTGATTGATTTTAGTAGTGTACAATTTAGGTGAAAGCTATGCATTCAAATACCCTTCATATGATTTAGATCAAAGGGTGCCCAAGCCTTAGTCCTTCTCTTTTTATGTGTGTGAATGAACACATTGAGCTTATCTCAAGGCTTACGTATGCTCATGTGAACATGTGAAAGCTGCTGCCATCTGTCCATTAATTCATTCACCCAGTATTATCTATTCTATAGCAATCTATAGCTTTGTAAATTTTAAAGGATATTCTTTCTGCAGAATAGTTCCTCTCTCGTGGCACATCCTCTGAAGTTGCCCTGAACTGATCTGAACTTATCTTTACACATAAGAAATGGGCAAGGAGAAGACTAAAGTGAACTTTCATGTGCAAACATGCTTCATTGCCTTTTATTATATCATTACGTCATTTATTAACCGGTTTCAATAGATCCATGACAGTTTACATTATCATTTCTCTCAAATAGAAAAGAACCATCACTAGTACGGAGATTAAAATAAGTAACAGAACAATTGAAGGAAGGAAGGAAAGAAAGAAGGAAGGAGGAAAAAGAGAGTGAGAGAGAAATGCACTCAAATAGCCAGCAAAAGACTTAATACCCTAGGCAGAGCAAAGGAAGGAAAGAAAGAAAGTTAGAAAGAAGGAAGGAAGGAAGGAAGGAAAGAAAGAAAGAAAGAAAGAAAGAAAGAAAGAAAGAAAGAAAGAAAGAAAGGAAGGAAGGAAGGAAGGAAGGAAGGAAGGAAGGAAGGAAGGAAGGAAGGAAGGAAGGAAGGAAAGTTAGAAGGAAGGAAGGAAGGAAGGAAGGAAGGAAGGAAGGAAGGAAAGAAAGAAAGAAAGAAAGAAAGAAAGAAAGAAAGAAAGAAAGAAAGAAAGAAAGAAAGAAAGAAAGAAAGAAAGAAAGAAAGAAGTACAATTTTTGCTACTTTCCTAAAGGCTGTCAGTGATGACTAGAGGGTTAGGGGCAGGCTATTCCATAGAGCTGGGGCAGCTGCAGAGAAGGCCTACTTGTGAGTTTCCATCACTCTCACCTCTTAAGTGACACAGATCCTGAAACATGCTTTCCTGGACAGACAGGACAGACATATTTTCCTCAGCAAACTTGACCCTAAAGGTAGTCTGGGTCCAAGCTATGTAGGCCTTTATGGGTGATGACTGGCCTTTGGCATTGGTTCAGAAAAAAAAAAACCATTATAATACAGGTGCAATTCTGGTAAAGTTCCTAGCCTGCCAGCACAGAGCTGCCACATTCTACTTGAAGTGAAATTTCTGAATCATCATCAAAGGCAAACCTAAGTATAGGTAGTCCTCAACTTACGACTTCTTCTTTAATGATCATTTGAAGTTACAATGGCCTTGGAAAGGGTGCATTACAGCCTCTAAAGCACTTCCAGCAGTATAAAACATTCTGCCTCCTATTGCAGTCATCTCATCGCAGTCTGGGAGTTTGGCAATCCATTCACACTTACAAAAATTGCCTGTGATCATAATTGCCGTTTGTAATCATCTCTACTGGCTTCCCTGCCATCTGTCAATCTCTCGTGAGGTTCTGAAGACTGGAGCTCAGTTCCTACACCTTGTGGAAGGACTTTCCTTCCAGGCATGAAGAGTTCAGATCCTAATGAAGGAGTTCCCTTCTGCACACACAGAGGGAAGCTGACACCCTTCAATGGGCAGCTCTTTCAGAGAACACCTAAAGATGAGAGGGAGCTGGATTCCAAGCAGAGAGAAAAGAAGGTAGTACAGTAAGGTAAGGAGTGTTGGCCCAGATGCAAGATGAGGCATAGGAGGCCTGGTATAGGCCATGTGAGAATCTCTCTTCTGTCAGAGGCTGAAAATCCTGCATAGATTTTGGAAGGGAGGATTTCAGCTCCTGAGCAAAGTTTCTTAGGGTCTCACCCCATCACTAAGGCACCCCATGAGCCTCATCTTGGATTCTGTCCACTTAATATCCTGCACAATCTTTTAATAACTAAAATCCAGAGTGCTGGAAATGCAGTTGTGGAATGGAGCAGTCACATGGTCAGCCATATAATGTCTCACTTAAGGACCATTTTGCTCAGTGACTGGAATTCCAGGCTCAATTAGTCATAAGTCAGGGGACTGCCCATGCAATAATCCACCCTATACATACATTGACCATATTTCATTGGAAAAAATAAAGGACAACCCTGAAAAGGGGAGCAAACTTGAAAGACGTTCATAAGAATAAAACATTTTAATTTCTGGGTTTATAAATGTGTGTTTTAACAACAAAATACCTAAACTCAAATAGAGTATATAAAAAGACAATTCAGTTTCCATATCTTTTACATGAACGTGGAAAAACTCTGCATTAAGTGGCACAATTTGTACAGTAAAAAAATAAATGGCCAACAGACAAAAGTGAGTTTTTGAAAAATAAATAAATCTACATGACAGCTTTCTGAAGTAAAGAACTGTTCTTTATAATAAAAGGCATATGGTCACCATGCCTGTAAGTTGTTTTTTTTAAATAAAAGTTTTATTTAAGTTTTCACAAAACATACAAATACAAATAAATTATATTTTTTTGAGAACAGCGTGGCCCTGGGTTATCACTTCTCCATACAGTGGATATATAAGATAAATATGTATTGAGTTTATGTCTGTGTATATATGTATAACAATAACAAATGGAATAATTATTCTATTCAAGTACAGCTCTGCCATTAATATTAATAACAATATTTTACATTTCCATTTCTTTTAACAAACATTACCTAGTAATATCAGTTGTCTTTCACTTTAATCATCTATATTTCATATTTTACTTATTACTGTCTTTAAATAAAAAATCAAACAATAGTTATTAACAGTAGTCAATACAGTTGACAAGATGAACTTGAATAAGAATAATAACTTTATTTATTCCCTTTTCTATCTAATTCTCCCTTCTGTGATCCTCCCTTCTGCTTCTTCCTGATATTATGATTACTTTTCAAATTACTCTTTTTTTTGGTTGTTGCTTCAATGCTTAAGTTTTTAACTAATTCCCCCCACTTTCCCTTTTTTCCCCCCGCTTAAAATTGCTTGGTCATTAAAGATGACTTCTGCATTGTCCCGCCCTTCTTGTTCTGCCAGCATTTCTTGTTGTTTTTCATAGTTCAAGATCTCCATTTCTAAAAATTGAAATATGAAGCCAAAAGATCCTCTTCCCTCTTATGCTTATTCTTTTTGTTCTTTAAGTCTCATTTTTAACTCTTCAAGGAGTGATGCCATTTTAACAAAATTTAAACAACCCCCAATTGATTTTATTTTCTTTCATTAGGATCCTCCATTCAAAGTTCCAGGAATCATCCAATAATCCAAAACTGTTTCTTGCTTCTTTTCTCACTTTCTCTTTTCAGGGGCTTTGTTATCTTGTAACAAAGTTTCAGCTACAATGTACCTTTTGCAAGCCTTGTTAAAATTCCACCATCAATTTTTTTTTAAAGTTCCAGGTGGTCTCCCCCATTTTCCAGATTCCACCCTCTTTTTTCCTTTTTCCCTCCTCTGCTTTCTTTCTTTTTTTAAAGAAAGTTTTTAAATTATCCAAGAATCTTTATCCCCTTGACACTTTATTTTCAGCTACAAATAGCCTATTAATGTCAAAGTGGATTAGTATCAATTTCTTATTCGAATCTCTTCTTCTTAACATTCCAAGTCAATTAAAACTGTCAATGTGAGAGGAAAAAAAGCCAATTCCATTTCCTTTCCCTTTCTCTTTTGCAGCTTAAAATCTTTTTTAGGAATAGTATTAGTCTTTAAAATTCAGGTTCTAGGTATCTTAAATAGATGTACTCCATTCAACCCAGTCAGTCAAACTTTCTCCTTTAAACGTCCTCCTGCACAATCTTGTCTGGTCGGGTTCTTCTTTGAGGTGGCCATTTCTGACTACCGCTGCAACCGCCTTTGGGAAAGGGAGTAATGGCCAGCCGAGGAGGAGAGATGCAGCTCTCCTCAACCCCGCTGATGGCTCCCCCTTCTTTACCACCTCTACGGGGTGGCTTCAGCCCCAAATCCGGGTGGCTCGGGGCACTCCAGTGGCGAGCACAGATCAAAACCGTGCATTTTGGTCCATCGCTGAAGAAGCCCAAACCGGAAGTCCACCATGCCTATAAGTAATGAGTCTGTGAGATATTATTTGACCACTTTTACCTCAGGATTACTCATGGGAACTGTCTGTTCAGAAAGGAGAAGAACCACTGGAAAATAGTTTCCTACTCATAGACCTTACAGGTAATCCAGAAGGATAACACGGTAATTACTACTGATCACAGTGAGAAGTCTATTTGTACCAAAAAAGCTGTCTTTTTCACCCAGATGCAGGTCTGAAACCAAAGACTATCTGGGATTATCTGTAGCAATAGCAATATCACTTAGACTTATTTCCCGCCTCACAGTATTTTACAGCCCTCTCTAAGCAGTCTACAGAGTCAACATATTGCCCCCAACAATATGGCAAGTGGTGGGATTCAGCCAGTTCACACCATTTCGGGAGAATCGGTTGTTAACTTTATGAGCAGTTTGGTGAACTGGTTGTTGGAATAAATCATTAGGGCAGAGAACCGGTTGTTAAATTATTTGAATCCCACCACTGAATATGGGTCCTCATTTTACCAACCTCAGAAGGATGGAAGGCTGAGTCAACCTTGAACTGATCAGAATCAAACTCCTGGCAGTGAGCAGTGAGTTATCCTGCAATACTACTGTACATTCTTACCACTGCAGCATCGTGACGCAGTGGTAACAGCCATCCAGGATATTTCCTAAACAAGAGGCTAAAGATTAAGTGAAAGATGTCTAAAACATCTGGACCGAGAGATGTTCCATTTCAATTCCCTCCTCAGAGACAGCATTCTCAAATTCAAAGCCAGCTGTGAGCACAGATACTCGTGTGTGAAGAAGCCAAGTAGGGCAGGGATGCAGCCTGTGGTTTTCACAGCTCATATTGCAAAGATCCGTGTCTACTTTTCGAACATCCAGAAGCTAAAACAAGTCCCAGATGAACTTGCAAGAAGTTGTCCCAGTCATCTGTCTTTAATCTGCCCAAGTAGTATTCAGGTTGGAGTAAATATGCCTGATTTTATTTGAAGTTAAGAGTTTCAAAAATGTCACAGTGATCCTTTTACCATTTCTAGCTGATTAGTGTGCGTAAATTAACCAGCGATATAACCATGAGAAATCGTTCTAGATGTGCACAGTATAAACCAAAGCTGTTGCTTGATATTGATGTCAGAGAATTAACAGTGACATTAGCTAGATTGCAGAATGTAATACTATCTACAATTTATCCAACTCAGTATAAATTCATTTGAAAAATGGTATCTAGCAATATTTATTTTGTGATTCAGATTTTGAACGTGCTGGCATATAAATTAGAATTGGATGTTTTAATTCTGCTGGATGCTAAGAAGACATTTTGATATGGTTCACAATAGGTTCTTGAACTGTATTTGAACATTTCCTTTTACATATCGCTCGTGAAATTACTTCTTGTACTGGTCAAGACTGTAATAAACTGACTGACTGACATTGCCCATACATTTCCTGTATTTTGTACGCTGGAATACAATTCATTTGTCTCCAAGTGAGATTTCTGAAGTTTTGGAAGTTGTTATTTATTTGATATTTTCCCCATCTTTATTTTAAATGTCAACTCAAGGCAGTATACATATATAGGTAATATGTCTAGAAGTATGGAGAAATTAATATAAATAAAACATAGGTTCCATCCAACAAGATGCAGTTCAGTGACAAGAAAAAAAAGATCTGCACTTGGGCAAGGGAAAAAATGCAGAGGTATTGAATAGGCAGTACCTGGCTCAAGTGTAGTAACTGTGAGAGAGATCTAGATGTTCTAATGCAGGGTTGTCAAACTTGCAGCCCGTGGGCCGGGTGCATAATGCGCTGGCCATACTCATGCCCAGTTTAGCAAAGGGGAAAAAGTCGTAATACATCATGTGACAGCATAACACAAGTTTGACACCCCTGTTCTAATGCATTACTATTTAAGTATGAGCCAGCAGTGTGCTGTAGTTGCCAAGAAAGCCAACGCAGTGCTAAATTGCATCAACATAGGGGTAGTATTTAGATCATGAGAAGGGATAATACTGCTTTATACCACATTAGTGAGGCCACACTTGGAATATAGCATCCAATTCTGGTCACCATAATACAAAAAAGATGCCAAGATCCTAGACAGTGTGCAGAGAAGATCAACAAAGGTGATAAATGATCTGGAGGCTAAATTGGATGATGAATGATGGAGGAAGGTAGATATGACTAGCCTATTGGAGAGAAGGATTAGAAGTGGCATGATAACTGTCTCCCAGTACTCGGGAGGGAGGAGGGAGGGCACAATCACATAGAAGAGGGGATTGACTTATTCTCCAAAGCACCAGAGGGCAGGGCAGTAAATAGAGGGCAGAAGCTTGTTAAAGAATGATCCAACCTAGAACTAAGAAGAAATTTCCTGACAATGAGAACAATTAATCAGTGGAATGACTTGTTTCCCGGAGTTGTGGATGCTCCATTGTCAGATTTCAAGAGTAGACTCCAAGGTCCTTTACAGTGTTATGATTCTATGTTTCCATGCTTAATGCTTCTGCTTCCTATTTTTTTTTCCATAATAACAACCCAATGACTGAAAGAATGACTGGGTCAAAGATATCAAAGCTAACTTCTGCCCCTAAGGGACAGGATAACACTGTGATCACCGCATGTGACCAGCCCATTTCCATTTCAATTCTTTTACTCTCTTGATGATATTGCATACTTTCATTTGTTTTCTAACCCATGTGCAGGTCTTTTTATCTTGTCTTAATGCCGAGCATGTATCTTTCCATGGCTCTTTACACCACTTGTAGCTTTTGTATCAGTTGCAAGGTTAGTGTGATCGTCATATGTTAGACCAGGTAGCATGCAATGAGCGAAACCTTATTTATTTATTTATTAACCTTATTTATTTATTAAATGTATTTGTTGCCCGTCTTGCCACAAGGCGACAATGGTTTCCATCTTGTGGGTACTGGGGTTGAGGGCTGAGACTTCTTCCTCTTCGAAGGAGAAATATTTAGCACAGAACATTCATAATCATGCAATGGAAAGAAATAAGTAGAGGATGTCCTTGACTTACGATCACACTTTAGCCCCAAATTTCTGTTGCTAGGCGAGACATTTGTTACATGAGTTTTGCCCCATTTTATGCCCCTTTCTAGCCACAGTTGTTAAGTGAATCACTGCAATTGTTAAGTTAGTAACGTGGTTATTATTAAGTAAATCTGGCTTCCCCATTGACTTTGCTTTATCAGAAGGTTGCAGAAAATGAACACGCGACACCCAGGACACCGTAACCATCATAATCACATGCCAAGATCCAAATTTTGATCATGTGACACAGGCATGCTACAATGGTCATAAGTATGAAAAATGGTCCTAAGTCACTTTTTTTTCAGTGCCCTTTGAGTGGTCACTGAATGAACTGCTGTAGGTTGAGGACTACCTGCATTTGGCCGTTAGATTCGAGCCAAAAGATAGTTCTTATGCTGTTTTCCTGAAGGGACCAGATTAATAAGTACTGTCTAACAGCAGCTAACCAGCCATTATCTCTTTCTCCTTATTGATGCAAACGGTAAAGAAGAGACAAATGCATACTACGCACATGTTTTCTCCAGCTGGCTTTAGGTATAAAACTTTCTGATAAATGGTTGCAGTAAAGAGACCGAGGAAGCCCTGGAGATGAACTTATGGCTTTCTAGGTCTGTAGCTTACCAAGATAGCTTTTATTTTATTTTATATTTTTAAATTTAAACTAAAAACAACAGAGAATGATGGGCTACTGAATTCATCTGCTGCACCATCTGCAGATGCCTAATTGGGTTGTACAGGTCTGGAACTAGAGAAACTGTGTGTGGAGAGAGCTGACTGCAAGACTATTTCTAATGCATCTTTCATTTATATAGCTGCTTTCAACCACAAGGATCCCAAAACACCTATTTAACCATCAGGTTCACTATAATGATCTTTATTTGCCCTGTTAACAAAGAACTGAAAGTTATACATCTTAAGGTGCTTGCTTTTTGTTCCTTGTAACTTTTGAGGTAGGTAATCCTCTTCAACAGAAGGCAATATATGTAGCTCAGGTTGAACTATGGAGTCCTTGGTGCTCTCTGAGCTTGGTTGTTTGCTTGCAAATGTTTCATTAGTTGACTAGACAACATCATCAGTGCTACTGTTTATGCACAGTAGTTTGCCCTCCCAGTGTTGGTGGGGATGTGGTTTTTCTCCTTGGTAGTTCCTTGATTAGGATATTGTTTTCCTTGATTGTTTGTCGGATGTTAATCCCTGCTTATCTGGGTATTGGTTGCTGGAAAGGATGTATTGTGGTCTTTTTGTTTCCTCCTTATCTATTTTTATTTTCTCTTTTGAATGGTGTGCAAATGTGATTTATCTCTATTTGTCAATTGATGGCTAAATACCAAGCTTCCAGGAATTCCCTAATGCTTTTGGATTTACATTCCACAAAACTCTTTCAACATACACTTCTTTCTCAGATTCTCTTAATTAGCCCCAGTAATACAAGTCATTTCCCAAGATGATGAGGGGAGGAAGGATCCAAGGAGAGGAAAGCATGATATTGGGGTTGGGAAAATAAAATGATAATAAATAATAAACAAACATAAGATCTTTTGTGTGTTCCCTTGGCTCAGCTTTAGTTTTCCTTCTTTATTTTGTTGCTTTTGCTGAATACTAGGTAAAAGATAAAGGTAAAAGTAAAGGTTCCCCTCGCACATATATGCTAGTCGTTCCTGACTCTAGGGGGCGGTGCTCATCTCCATTACAAAGCTGAAGAGCCAGCGCTGTCCGAAGACGTCTCTGTGATCATGTGGCCGGCTTGACTAAACACTAAAGGCACATGGAACACTGTTACCTTCCCACCAAGGTGGTCCTTATTTTTCTATTTGCACTTATACATGCTTTTGAACTGCTAGTTTGGCAGAAGCTGGGGCAAGTAATGGGAGCTCACTCTGATATGCAGTGCTAGGGACTTGAACCACTGAACTACAAATCTGAAAGATCGACAAGCTCAGTGTCTTAGCCACTGAGCCACTGCCCCCCCCCCTTCTCAATGCTAAGACAGTCTAAAAGAAGGATTTTTTTTCATCATGGATAAGAAAATCTATCTGAATTATGGAGACATAGATTACAGAATTCAAGGAATAATTATCACTCAAGCATGCAATATTCCCCTGGCATTCAGCACATCATTACCATAAGCTGGATGATAGGGAAGAAGAGTTGACATAATTGATACTATTTTACTAGTTTCTCCTAATCTGTTGTCTCAGCATTGCCAGTCTGGGATTTTCTGAATGGCAATTTTTCTTCTCTAAAGGCCACCATTCCTACCTTCCTGAGCAGATGGGCTGAACACATCTTCAATAATCTAGTGGTGATACAGAAGACCATGATGACGATGATGTTTTCCATTCAGTTGTGTCTGACGATTAGTGATTCTACAGGCCAGTTCTCTCTATATCTTCTGATCTTGCACTACTTCTTTGAGGTTTTTCTATGCTCTGGCTGGTATCAGCTTTGATGGTGTCCAGCCACCATGTTCTTCAGTGTCCTTTTACCATTAACTCTTCCAAACATAATTGCTTTCTTCAGTAAATTCCCCAGCATGACATAGCCAGTATGGTCTTCTGTGAGATGCCGTTTTAAAATCACAAAACTGTGTCTCACCAAAAGCTATACTGGGATATACCAAGTCAGCATCACACTTGAGTTGCACTTTACATAGTGCAAATCAGGCATTACAACCCACAGGTTTCATACAAGAAACCTGTGGATTGTAAACCTGTGGATCAATACCAAATGAAAGAAAGCAGGAAATATGACTAGAACAAGGGTCCAAGTATGACTATAACAGGAATAATGACTGCTAATCTGTTCAATGGGCATTATAGTGGCAGAGTTCTTCTTAGCCAGACAGGAAGAAGGTTTGTAGAGATAACTTATAGGTGTGGTTGAGTGCTTATGGTAAGTATTTATTTATTTATTTATTTATTTATTTGATTTGCCAATTGTTTACAAGATAATAAGTATAAATGTATACATAGTTGTGAATACATGAAATGGTTACATATAAGAAAAATAAAAGAATAAGAGAAACAATAGGACAGGGACGGTAGGCACGTTGGTGCGCTTATGCACGCCCCTACAGACCTCTTAGGAAAGGGGTGAGGTCAATAGTAGACAGTCTAAGGTTAAAGTTTTTGGGGTTTGGGGAAGAAACTACAGAGTCGGGTAGAGTATTCCAGACATTGACCACTCTATTGCTGAAGTCGTATTTCCTGCAATCAAGTTTGGTGCGGTTTACTTTGAGTTTGTATCTATTGTGTGCTCTTGTGTTGTTATGGTTGAAGCTGAAGTATTCATTGACAGGTAGGACATTGCAATGTATGATTTTGTATACCATGCTTAAGTCAGACCGAAGACGGCGTAATTCAAGGTTTTCTAGTTCTAGAATTTCAAGACAGAGCTTGGGTCATCAACAAGATCTTGACTATTCAGCTTGTATTTTATTTTCTGTAGCAGCAAATAGTTTCAATAGAGAAACTCAGTTGCAAAGTACAAACTGCAATATTTCTACTGTTGCAATGCTGCACCAAGGGTAGAGGAGAAGTTCTATGTGGTATTGTAAAACAAGTTACCATCTCTGTTTAAGGCTATATTTGCTCCTAAAGAATTTCCAGATCTGTTTGAAGATGCTAAAGTAAGTAAATGATGAGTTGATGGGACAGAACCTGCTATTACTGCAGGTTGTTTTTTCAGTTGGAAGATGGATTTTCTCCCAACACCTTAAAGAAGTCCACTAAGAAGCTTTCCTTGGAAAATTCCCCGAGGGTGATGAAGGCATATTGACAGTACTCTTAATTGTGTTGTATTCCTTATGACAGTTCAGAAAACAGATAGACTTTAACCTTAGACTGTCTACTATTGACCTCACCCCTTTCCTAAGAGGTCTGTAGGGGGCGTGCATAAAGCGCACCAACGTGCCTACCGTCCCTGTCCTATTGTTTCTCTTATTCTTTTATTTTTCTTATATGTAACCATTTCATGTATTCACAACTATGTATACATTTATACTTATTATCTTGTAAACAATTGGCAAATCAAATAAATAAAAATAAATAAAAAAATAAATAAAAAATAAAAAAAATAAATAGATAAGTCCAGTTTCTTGCAAGTATCACTGTTCGAAAGTATTTTTTTGAAGTGCAGCATTTTTGCTCAGCTCAGCGGTTTAACGAGTGATGCATTGTCTTTCCTTTGGACCTTATAAATTGAATTAATTTAAGGCTCTACTCACAACCTTTGTCTTTTGCAGTAGTGTTGCTATAGACTGAGGATTACTGCATAAGGATTTTTGAGAGAGGTGGCAGAATTTTGATTTGATTTTTTAGGTCTGTCTGAATATTTAGTTATCTTGCTAAATTGGGAAGTATCAAAAAACATCAACAACAAAGTAATGACTTTCCAGAAGAAAGTAGTGAGATGCTTCATTATTGTTGTCCTTAAATCCTATATGGATACAAATAGTCCTCAACTTATGACATTTGAGCCCAAATTTTATGTTGCTAATTGAGACAGTTAAGTGAGCATTGTCCCATTTTACAACTTCTCTTGCCACAGTTTTTAAATGAATCACTGCAGTTGTTAAATTAGTAATATGGTTGAATGAATCTGGCTCCTCCCACATTGGCTTTGCTCGTCAGAAGGTTGCCAAATGTGATCACATGACCCTGGGACACTGCAACCATCCTAAATATGTGCCAGTTGCCAAGGAACTGAATTTTGTTCTTGTCGCCATGAGGATGCTACAACAGTCATGTGAAAAACGGTCATAAGTCACTTTTTTCAATACTGTTGTGACTTCAAATAGTCACTAAATGAATGGTTGTAAGTCGATATTCATGACTTCAGTAACTGGACTTAACATAAAAGTTATTTTACTACTTTTGTTTGTTTTCTTTAGGAAAGCAGTGGGAAATCATGGCACCATAATTTGTGGTAGCATAGTATCTAAGAATGAAAGCCACATGCATCCTATAGTCCAGTGGTAGTCAACCTGGTTCCTACCGCCCACTAGTGGGCGTTCCAACTTTCATGGTGGGTGGTAGGGGTTTTGTCCCCTACTTTATAAATAATCATTACTGTGGAACCGGTGGGCGGTTAGAGAAAATTTTACTACTAACAGAGATACAAAAGTGGGCGGCAGGTATAAAAAGGTTGACTACCCCTGCTATAGTCTGTTGTGCATTCCTATCAACTAGTTTCATAGAAGACTATATATGACTGGAAATCCACACTAGTGATCTCTAATATCATCTAACAATCACTGTGATCATATTTCATTAATAAAACAGGCTTTATAGTTCCATTGCAATTATTAGGTATCAGAATAATCACTAGTGAAAGAAGACATACTTCGTGTTTTTTACTTCTTAGTGTTAATGTTTCACTGTATTTAAGGGGCAAATGTATCCTGGGCCTTAAAATTTTCCAATATTGTAATTGTTGTGTTGGCGGTGTCGGGCATAGAATAATAAGTGACTGAAGTCTTAAATATGAGTTGTTTTACCATTGCTGTATATGTGATAAATAATAGGAGAATATGAGAGAAGGATATGATACCTTGTATGGCTCATATTTAGTTCAGCATTTAACCCAGTAGCTGGTCCTGAGTATGAGAAGCTGGTTCACACACACACACACACACACAAAATCTTCTGACTCTCTCTAACTTCTATCCAATTCACTATAGCTACGCATGGTGCCAACTTTTCAATCAGCAGGAGAAACTCTATGGGGCAATTCTCCCCTTCCATTCATAGGTACAATAATCTAAATCTAATTTTCTACTTAGAAAAGAAGAGCTTTACTTTGCTGTTTGGATACAAGCCAATAATCACACAGATGTAGTAAGAGCAATACACAGGAACACCAGCATAAAATTGTTGAACAGCAATTGTTGAACTCAATGGGATTTAATCCTTAAATTCTGACAAATTGTGATAGCAGCCTTTCTCTTTCTCACCCAAAAGCTTTTATTTTTCTTATGCAGCAATTGGAAACACTCTTTAAATGGGACCTATAATATAAAAGTACTTATTCAAAAAATTCAAGATACTCAAGTTCAACATTCATAGCTCCAGGTTATCTTGAAAAAGTCACATGGGTCTTCCTCCAGATGACATATCAAATACTGCTCATGATTCAAACACTCGTACTCCAGGGGTGCCAAACTCGCAGCATCACATTGTTGTCATGTGACATATCATGACTTCCCCCCTTCACTAAAATGGGCATGGGCGTAGCTAGCACATCATGCATCCAACCTGTGGGCCATAAGTTTGACACCCCTGGTCTACACCAATGTTTCCCATCCTATGTGACTTTAAATTGTGTGCAGACTTCAACTCCCAGAATTCATTGCCAAGAACTCTAGGAGATGACGTCTATGCATCTCAAAGTTGCCCGAGTTGGGAATGGGAATATTGATGACTATATTGATGACAGTGGTGGGATTCAACTTTTTTTACTACCGGTTCTGTAGGCATGGCTTGGTGGGCATGGCAGGGGAAGGATCCCATTCCCTCCCCACCCCACTAAACTGCTTTCCAGCTCTGTTCTCGTGTGCAGGGCAACAAAAGAAGACCCAGCCAATCAGCTGGGACTCGGGAGGCAGAGAATAGATGGGGGGCGGGGCCAGTCAGAGGTGGTATCTGCCAGTTCTCTGCACTATTCAAAATTTCCACTACCGGTTCTCCAGAACTGGTCAGAATCTGCTGAATACCACCTCTGATTGATGAAGCTGTCAAAAGTCTCAGACTTCCCTCTCCTTATTCACAAACAATTGTTCTGTCTCTCCATTTCTCTAAAGCCTCTTTTCTTTCTGAATCTTCTTAACTTGCCTTTTACCCACAATTAAACTTTTGGTTTCCCTCTTAACCCAATGCTCTTCTAGGTTAAGCATTTCTGTTTCCAAATCCTAGCCATGCCTTCATCTTAAACTGCTTCTCCTCCTATGTTCCATCAGTGACAATTAGAGCCCCTTGCACTCACACTCCACAGCTGTTGTATCCTTTCCTCAGGTTTGTTTGTTTTTCCTCTTAGATCTTCTGAGATAATGTCACCTCCCTTCCAAAGGTGCCCAGTTTTGATTAATTTGAAAGTTCCACCAGCCCTCCATGTTGGCATCAAAATAGGCAAGATGGTTGGACAAAACATTGAGATCTAAGCACTGAACTTTTTGAACATATGTTAAAATTGCAGATGTGTACAAAAAAAATAGGAATCGGATCATGACAACATGTCTTCCTTCTTGCCTGTTTTGAACCCCTGTAGGTGCACTGGGCTCCATGCTCTCCACTGAGTCTTCCTTTCATTTTTCCTGTGATTTTAGTTCCTTCTACTAATCCCAACATCCAAAGGACCTGTTCTCCTCTTCTTCTGACTCCCACTAATTAACTTACCTGTGCATTCAGATTCCCACATCACTGAATTTAATTTCCAAGCTTTTCATGGCAACTTCCTACTATTTTACTATTACCCTTCATGAATTATTCAGCTCTACAGAGACTTTGATTATACATCTAATAGCTGAACTTATAAACCTGGGAAAAATTATATAGAAGTGAAATAAATGGAAAAGAATATAAAACACAGCAAATGATGTTTTGAGAAACACATCTTGCATGTTTGCTGGATTATGGGATTGTGATTCAGAAATGTAGTGTTTTAGCAGTACTGTAAGATGGCTGCCTGCTTCTCTCTGCCCATGGCTGATATTCTAGCCCCTGTTTATTCTAATGCCAGTGGACTCAGACAAATATATCTGTCCAAGATCAGTAGCAAACACAGATTTTCCTATTTTTTCCTCTTGTTTTAGTTGGCAACAAGCACAATATTCCCAAAAACCTTTTTCAGGGGTTCGTTCTGCTGCTTTTGTATATGGCCAGTCTTAACATCAGACTGACTTGTGTAGGTTGTATTTTTGTGGGAATTAATTTATTGCACGTTTTGGAAAGCTTGTGTGTTTTATTTTATTTTAGCAGTATATAAAACAGCGAAATTTTGGTGTCCTTCCTTATAAGTCACCTTTAACTCTTCTGGATTTCTCCAGATGTTTTACATTGCAGTTTTCATCATCCTGAACAACTAGCCATATTGTTTGGGACTAGAGAGGCCCGGGCCAGAGAAACTGGATTGAGATGATGAGCAGTATTTAACAATAAATAATTAACCAAGCATTACCTTGCTGCTTTACTTATGGTTTCTTGTATGCCTATTATGAAACTTCTCCTTCTCCTGTTGCCTACATGCTGACACAGCACCCATTTTCTGGACTAATTTTATAAACTGTTCAGCTGTGTTGTTATTCATTATTTTCTTTTAATTATGTACTCTTGTTAACCTCTCTGCCCATTCAAAGTTGTTGATTGTGATTGACACCAAGTATTAATTAAGGCATATAATTTATGACACTCGAGATTGAAATTAATAAGTGACAATACAATTACACGGCTCGCCTAATTGTCCTTCAGTACTGTGGAGACTGACACTTTTGGCTACATTCAAGTTAAAAGCGCTCACACAAGCAGCATAGCTAAGCATAATCACAACTGAATTTGAAGCAAACAGCCCTTTGGAAGAATCAAAGCTCTGGACAAATATGATATTTCCTGTGTCTTTTATTCTTCCACATGGCTTAATACACATCTCAGATCAGATTTTAGGAGAAAGCATTCCATTTATTGTAAGTGGTGATCTTCATAATTTATTTGCTTCCTGCTGCTCCTCGGAAGATTTCCTTGCATTTTCTTTCTTCTTTCCTTTTTAGCACATAAGACATGAACATGCACTATCTTGGGGGTAGGAAATAAAATTTTGGGAACAGCAATAGCACTTAAACTTATATACCACTTCACAGTTCTTTTACAGCCCACTCTAAGTGGTTTTACAGAGTCAGCATGTTGCCCTCAAAAATCCGGGTCCTCATTTTACCCACCTTGGAAGGATGGAAGGATGAGTCAACCTTGAGCCAGTGAGGAATGTTTTATATATTCCAATTACACCAGAAATAGAAGGCAGGAAAAGATATAGTTTTATAGTCCTTAATTACACAAAGGAGCTTTTTCCAACCTTGGGAACCACAGTTTGAGTCATATCAATCCAGCCTCCATGGCCAATAATCAGAAAGAAAAGAATTATACTGTAAAGAGCAATTATGAAGTATTTTCTCACTGCAGATGAGTGAAGACAACTATTATGTTTACATTTTTAAAAATTAAACATTAAGCATTGTGAAGAGACAAAAGAAGAAAAGACAAAACTGCTTTGAATACCACAAATAATTATTTTGTAGGTCTTTTCAGATGTTACACTTCTTTATATTTCTCAGGTTCTACTCAAAATGTTAAATTCTTTCCCCATCCAAATAATGGAATTGATGACTGGAAGGCAACTCAGTGCCCTTTAGATTTGAAAATGATAATCTTACCTTCTGAAAATCTGTCTAAGCCCCTTTAAAAGCTGTTGAGGTAATTCCCCGTTAGGAGAATGAGCTCATACAGGGAGACGTATTGAGAGAAGTGTTTGAATAATACACACACAGCACACAGATACACTGTACAGTAAATGTAGGTTTTTACTTCCAGAAATGTTGAGCAAAGTCCAAAACAAGCAGTCCAAAGTCATTCACAGGTAAAATCAGTCAGTTTTCAGTCCAGGGATAATCCAGTAACAAAGTCCAGTATCATAAACAGTAACAGACTTACATGATGTAACAGACTTACATCAGATCCATGAATAACAGTCAAGTAGAAGGAACGGCAATACTCTTCAACAGAAGGAAACAGAGACTCACTGAGACACACTCTCTTCTGAGACTAAGACTAAACAACCCAGGTTTCTGGCTCCATCTTATGGCCGTTTGAGAAACCACACCTAATGACAATTTTAGCATTCCCTTAAAGAGACAGTATTAAAATATCTATCCTGGTTTATATATTTCCAACCCAAATAGCTGTTAGGTAACTTACATTCCTAACAAAAGCCACGTAAACCTCAGGACCATGATCATATGGAAGTATGTGTGTATGTGTGTGTGTATGTATGTATCCATGTATTTATATGTTTCTATATATTTTACTAGGTACAGAGTGAAAACATACCTCATATATTTGTATTAAAATCTCCATGAGTTTGCTTTAGAAGAACCCCAAATAGCATGTGTTATAACAGGAACTGTTATACCTGCAAATTGTAAGATCCACACTCATGGAAATTTTTCTGGAGGATGTAGGCTTGTAGCATCATGTACAGTATGATAAAAAATCATGTGTGGAAAAATTATTTGAGAATATCTGTAGGTACAGCATGGTCTCCAAACTCCAAGCGTGCCCCCTAACTTGGAACATTACTGTTTTGTTTATTTTAGATTTTCTTGGTATTCTTAGCTGCTTTGATTAGTTACTTTGATTCACCTGGGAAGGTAGGAAATTAAACAAATAAGAAATAGATAGATCAATGATGATAGATAGATAGATAGATAGATAGATAGATAGATAGATAGATAGATAGATAGATATTCTTGGTGTTATCTAGAGATCTGAATTTGTTTGTATTCATTATTCAATATGCCCTCAAACAAAAAACAAAATAACTTAGTATTTATTAAGAATAATGAATGATGTTTCTACTTTTTAAAAACTTTATTTTTTTAAAAAAATCAATTTGCAAATTTTTTAAGTTTGCGAAAAATGAAATTATTTTAAAAATAAACATCTCCATCTCAGGGATGGTGTTCCAGAGACCAGGTCCTACAACAGAGAAGTCACACTTCCTGGGTTCATATCTAACAAGACTGTTTAATGGATACAACTTGTCTTATCATATGAGCTGGACAGAATCCACAATAGAGAGAGACCCCAGCCTAATTAAAATTACAAACCAATCTCTTTATGCTGTGTCACCTGTAAAGTCATGGAATCAATTATTAACCAATCCATCATCCTCCACTTAGAAACAAACAACCTACTCTCTAATAAACAATTTGGTTTCAGGAAAAAACTATCCTGTAATCTGCAACTCTTACACTGCAAAAACATATGGACTATACAACTCGATCAGGGCAAAGCAATAGATGCAATCTACATAGACTTCTGTAAAGCCTTTGATTCAGTGGTACATGACAAACTACTCCTAAAACTAAAATCTTACGATATCTCTGGACACCTGCATAACTGGGTAGAAGTATTCCTGTCAAACAGACAACAAATGGTCAAAATTGGGAGCGTCCTATCAAATTTTGTACCTGTCCACAGTGGTGTCCCCAAAGGCAGTGTTCTAGGTCTAACTCTTTTCATACTCTACATAAATGACCTCTGTGATCATAGCAAGAGCAACTGCATTCTCTTCGCTGATGATGTAAAGCTATTCAACATCACAAACAATACTGCTACCCTTCAAAAAGACCTTGACTATGTATCAGAATGGTCAAACAAATGGCAACTTCAAATCTCAACAAATAAATGCTCTGTCCTACATATTGGCAAAAAAAATCAGAAAATAAAATACAGGCTGAATAGTCAAGACCTTGTTGATGAGCCAAACTCTGTCAAGGATCTTGGAGTGCTCATCTCAAATGACCTAAGTGCTAGAGCCCACTATAACTACATAGCCAAAAAGGTGTTAAGAGTTGTTAACCTAATCTTACGTAGATATTTCTCTGGTAATATTACATTAATAACTAGAGCTTACAAAAAATTTGCTGGACCAATACTCGAATACAGCTCATCAGTGTGGAACCAACATTACGTATCTGATATTAACACAGTTGAGAAAGGCCAGAAATATTTCACAAGAAGAGTTCTCCACTCTTCTACTCGTTGCAGAATACCTTATGCCACCAGACTTGAAATTCTAGAACTAGAAAACCTAGAACTATGCCACCTTTGGTCCGATCTAAGTATAGTATATAAAATCATACATTGCAGTGTCCTACCTGTCAATGAATACTTCAGCTTCAACCATAACAACACAAGAGCAAACAATAGATACAAACTCAAGGTTAATCACACCAAACTTGATTGCAGGAAATACGACTTCAGCAACAGAGTGGTCAATGTCTGGAATACTCTACCTGACTCTGTGGTTTCTTCCCCAAACCCCAAAAACTTTAACCTTAGACTGTCTACTATTAACCTCACCTCTTTCCTAAGAGGTGTGTAAGGGGCGTGCATAAGCGCACCAATGTCCCTAGCGTCCCTGTCCTATTGTTCCTTTTATTTTATTTTATTTTTCTTATATGTATCCATGTATTCATAACTATGTTTTTTTTACTTATACCTATTATCTTGTAAGCAATTGAAAAAAATAAATAAATAAAATAAATAAATTATGTATGAGCCTAAAATAAATCCAGATAATCAGTTCCCTTCAGGACCCCGAAATTTTTCAACATATCATGTAGAATCTCAGATTGTCCTTATTAAAAACACATTTGGGTAATCTTTTATTGGGGTTCTTGTATATATCATTAAATATTGGGGTGAGAAGAACTTGATACTACATAACACATAAAAGAATTGCCATCATGACCCCAATATTTGTCAGAATATGGGGAGGAAAGATGTTGCCATTTTCTTCTCAGTGCTGTTCTGGTGATAATTAACCCAAACTAACCTTAATTAATTTCTGAAAGGAAACTTTCATTGGCTACTTCCAGTCATGTGCATGCATGGGTAGGAAAATTTTACTGACCCCATAGCAATAGGGGAAAAATATAAATGTCTTTTTGCTTTATGTATTGTCTTGGTGAAAATAAATCTGATAATTAATTTTTCAAGAGAGATACAGACATGATTTCTGAAGAAGGTTAGAGCACCATCTTTGCAAACAGAACATCCAAGTTCAGTCCTTGCCATCTATCTTTCTGTCTTAATTGCAAGAAAACTGCTATCATTCCAGTCATGGCTAACAATATTGGACTAGATCGAGGTGGACAACTCTGGCAACTTTATGACCATGCTGGCTCAGGAATTCTGGGAGTCGAAGTCCACAGGTCATAAAGTTGCCAACCCTGGGCTAGATGGACCCAATGATTCTGTCTGCCTGTCTGTCTAGGAATAGATTATCATTATCTTTTGAGAAGAGTGGCATACCTTGTCCTTTCCTAAACCAGTAGCTCTGGAAGCAAACTTATTGAAGATTCTCATTTATCTCATTTGCATAGATGCCCTCTATCCATAGATCACTTGTTGGGAGAACTCTGCAGCTGCTCCTCTCAATCTTCCCACAAAAATAAAGCATCATCAACATGCGGGATGTGAACATTTGTGCGGTATGGCTTTTCATTTTTAATGGAAACAGCAAAGATCGATAAAGCTCCAAAGAAGAAGGTAACGGCTGTAAGCAGCCTTGTACTGAGGCTGTAATCCTGATGAATAATGTTGCTGTCATAACAGCAGGGATAATTTAATGCTGACACTTAGCAGCATGATAAATAGCTTGTCAGACATAGGCAGTGACAGAGTCAAGTGAAACTGCCCATGACAAGTTCTGAAATATTAATCTTCTACTAGACTGTGACTGTGTTGATGGGGTAGCAGTGTATGGCAGACCAGGAGGGGAGACACTTAGTAATATAAACAAATGTCCTTTTAAAGCAGAATGTTTTTATTGCTTAAAGATCCCTACCTCTCAAAATACTGTTGTTTACCTTTATTACCTTATTTGCCACAGTAAACTTAGTTCTAACCTTACTCTTTTTTACATTGTCATTTATTCTAGTGTATGTGTGTGCTGATTCTTGATGTGAAAAGTAATTTTCAAAATTTATATCAGCCATTGATCTTCAGAACAAATTCATGAGGTCTAGTTCATTTCCTGTTTTAGAGATGAAGGGAGTTCTGGCTGAGCTACAGTAACCTTGCCCAATCCTATAAATTGAGAATTAGATAAGATTCTCATATGAATCAAAGGTCCATGTTCTGACTAGAGATGATGCCTGAACTTATTTATCTATTAAATCTTTGAATTTCAAAAGGCCACCCACCAGGTACAACAAGGTACAAAATCCCATATCAGTTAAAACCAGTGAAGCCTAGGATTATATAAGAGCTAGCTATATAAAAAGTATGATGCTCAAAGAGTTTGGCCACCTAATGGTATGAGAGGACGCATTGGAAAAGACCCTGATGCTGGGAAAGGAAAAAGGAAAAGGGGATGGCAGAGGATAAGTTGGTTAGATAGTGTCAATGATGAATTTGAGCAAACTCTGGGAGATGGGGAAGAACCGGGGAGCCTGGAGTACTATGGGTTTGTGAAGAGTCAGACACAATTTAATGACTGAACAACGGCAACATAAACCCCCCGGACTTCCGGTTTGTCGGCTTCGCGGCGGCAGGGATTTGCGAAGCTGCGCGATCCCTGCCGCGCTAGCGTTTTTGGGGCTCCGACCCAGCCGGGTACGGAGCTAGGCACCCTGCAGGGGCAGCTGAAGTAGGGGGATCCGGAGAAGGGTTTGGGGGTGCTGCAGACTCCCTCCCTGGCCGGCAGAACTCCCTTTTCCCAGGACGGTGCAGCGGCGGTCCGTAATGGCCGCCACAAAGAAGCTGGCAGCCGGGTAAGAATGCGCAGGAGGAAGTGGAGAAAGTGATTGAGAGGAGAAAGTTTTTCTTGGCTCCTAGGACTCTAAGACATATTTAATAAAATTCCTGAAAAGTATGATTCTCTGAATAATACCTGCCAGAAGAGGAAAAAAGCGGCTGCTTGAAGGTGCTGAAAGGATAGCTTTCCCTCTTTTCCTACGGAATAAATAACTGGATATTAAGAAACCTATTTTTTAGGTGGAAATTGGTTTTAAGCGATGAGTGGGAAGAGAGAGGATTAAGAAGAAAATATTTGTATGCTAAGATTTGTTGGAGCAGATGCCTTAAGGATTTGAAGACTAGAATATATTGTAATAAGATTTTAAACAGATTTGGACTTTCTTTCTCTTTGATTGATATTACCCCAGAAGGAGAAAAGTGAGAACTCTGCCTTGGTTTGGACTGATTGATAACTTTGGGATTGTTTTATCTTTTTATTTTCTTTTGAATATTCTGGTTGTTGTAAGAAGAAAGAAGGAGAAAAGAAAAGAAAAGATTTATAATGGCTCTTTCTGTTGAGGAACTAAGAAAAGAATATGAACAAGCAAAAAAATGGTAAAGATGGTGTGGAAGAAGCTTTCCTTTTCTTAGAAATGGCGCTTACTAATTACCAACAAAAATTACAACAGATGAAGACAGCAGAGGAACAAGAAAGAAAGGAAGGAGCCATCTTTAATGAATCTCAGAATTTGATCCAGAAAAAGGAAGAGAGAAAGAAAAGAAGAGAAGAGAAAAGAAGAAAACTAAAGGATTTAAGGACTTAAGATCCAAAAAACATTTAAGAAAGGGAAAAATAAAGTGCAAAACCAATATGATGATTGTAAACAAAGGGGAAAAGAAATACGACAGAGAAGGGAAGCCGGTAAGGCAGAGGCTAGAAGAAGGGGGGTAGAAAGGTTTGTTGGGAAAAGAAAGAAAGGGAAAAGGTGGAGAAAAGCTACAATGTTTTGAAATTAAATGGAAAAAGGAATTTTTATGGATAATGGATAAAGTATAATTTTTTTAAAAAAAAAGATTTTGCAAGGTACATAAGATGAGATGGTAGTATTGCAATGGTTTAAGAGTTGATAAGAGATTAAAATGTTAAAATGTTTAAAAATGATTGGCTTTAAAACTTAATAATAGGAGAGGTTTAGAATATTGTTTTAATTAAAGAGTTTAATAAAATTATGGTATTGATGTTATTATAAAATTTTTATTATAGTATTTCTTTTTAATATTTGGATTTATTGTCTAATTAGGCACTTAATTGTGTTGGATGTATTAGTTAGATAGAATGTACCAAGCAAAATCTGATTGGGTATTAGATATTATTTTAAAGATTAATTTGATTAACTTAGGGGGAGATAGAAAGGCATCATACTCTGATTAATGATTTCAGGAGAAACTGATTTTCTTTTTTTCATAAGGGATGAGACAAAGGGATGATAAAAAATGGACAAAAGATACAAATATAATGATTTAAACTAAGATGATTAATTAAGGTAGAATTAAGAAGTGTGAAATATGTGGAGAAGTTAATTTAGAAGGGTTAGAATGGTAAATAAAATAAGTAGTGATATGTAAGATGAGCATGAATATAATTGAAGTCCATGAAGAGAGAGATACCTGGGCCCAAGTTACTTTCCAAAAAGATTTTTTTTATGTTTTGTGTGTTGTGTGTATATGTCTTTTTGGGGGAGAATTGGTAAAAACTTGTAGAAATATAGAATGAGAATAATGGTAACTAAGTCAGAAAGAATCAGATGAAATAATAATAATGATATTGAATAAGAGTAAAGAGAAGTAAAGAGAAATTGAATAAGAGGTTTTGGTATATTATATGGAAATGGTTTAAAACAGAATCATAATTTATCTGACTTGTTAAATTTACAATGGAAAAAGGTTTAAACATGTAATGAATAATGATAATTTGTGTGTTTTAAAAATTAATAAAACTTGTTTAAAAAAAAACAAAAAAACCCCAAGCATGGTAATGTTCATGGTGTGTGTGTGTGTGTGTGTGTGTGTGTGTGTGTGATAGATTTCTCCAGAAGTTTTTATTAGGTATGAATAGGGAAGAAGCCAGGAAGTTCAAAGGCCAGATGTTCAAGCCATGTTATCTATAATTCAAAATGGAGTCTAACATGGAGATTGTGGAATGAATACAGAGAGACAGATGTTGGATGTTGATTTCAGGTTATACCTAGCTTTTAAGGAGAAATGAAATGGTTTATTTTTGTGGTTAACCAGGTCAAAGTGCCTGTGGATTTCACCAATGACAACACAGAAATGGGTATTTTTATGTATTTATTGCCTTCAAGCCAGGGTTCTTCCAGCAGACTGCCTGGACTAGCCCCTTGCAATTTTCTTGGCAAGATTTTTGAGAAAGGCTTGCCATCGCCTTTTTTGACTGAGCAAAAATCACTGGCCCAAGGTGATCCAGTTGGGTTCATGCCTAAGGCAAGGCTGATCCCTTACTACATGGAACTGGCTTCACTAAACAGGAATTAATGGTCCTCTTTATGTTTTCGGAATTTGATACTGCATAAAAATCTCGTATTTAAATTGCACAAAAGAAAATTGATAGTGTTTTCCATAATTTTATTATTCAAGACAATGTATAGTTGACCAAAATACATACATGAATATATATTCCAATGAAAGTTTTCAACACTTTAGAAGTCTGGGTAGAGAGTTGCTTGGTAATTTTTTTTCAATTGTATTGACATAATTTATTTAAATTTGCACAACTTTTCCTTTTGCAAGTGCTATTATGGAACAAGGGCAGTAGATGAAACACAAAATCTCTTACACATTGAGAATCAAAGTAATATTTGAGACCAAGATTAATAGGCCACATTGGGTAGTGAATAAGAAGAAAATAGAGAGGCACAAAGAATTCCAGAGCATCCACTGACAGCTAAGCCAGTGTGGAGGAAGCTGGAAATTTCTCCCATGAAGAAATCACCCAATGAATTGACTAGGAATTATTTATTTATTATGAAGTTTATTTGCCACCCATCTCATAGCCAATGACTCTGGGTGGCTTACAGCATAAAAACATTAAAATAAATTATAAAATAATACAGCAGTTAAAACTATTAGCACAAGATGGCAAAGGAGCAGAGGTGGTATTCAGCAGGTTCTGACCAGTTCTGGAGAACCAGTAGCAGAAATTTTGAGTAGTTCGGAGAACTGGTAGTGGAAATTTTGAGTAGTTTGGAATACCACCTCTGACTGGCCCTGCCCCCATCTATTCTCTGCCTCCCGAGCCCCAGCTGATCGGCTGGTTCTTCTTTTGTTGCCCTGCATAGGAGAACGGAGATGGAAAGCAGGTTAGTGGGGTGGGGAGAGAATGGGGATTTTGCAGTATCCTTCCCCTGGAGTGGGAAGAACCGGTAGTGGAAATTTTGAATAGTTCGGAGAACCAGAAAATAGCATCTCTGAGTGGAGATTTTGGAGTATCCTTCCCCTGCCACGCCCACCAAGCAATGCCCACCAAGCCACACCCACAGAACCAATAGTAAAAAAAAATTGAATCTCAACCCTGCAAAGGAGGGAGTCTGACCCACGGGCGGGAACGAGGTGGGATTAGTAGAGAGTGTCTGAGTAGAGAGTGGACATGGCTCCCCTATTTGGTCCTTAAGCCACCTTGCAGAGCCAGTTCCTAGAGTTCTTACAAAAAGTCAGGAGGTAGGAACCAATCTAACCTTAGGGAGTGGGATGTTCCAGAGAGTAGGAGCCACAGCACAGAAGGCTCTTCTCCTAGACCTCACTAGCTGAAATTCCTGAAACTTGGAGTTTGTGGAGTTTGTGGCATTTGCAAGAGATGATGAGTTTTTGCTTTTGTTTAGTATGGCCTAAGCTTTACAAATTGCTGCTTTTTAAAGGAAATTGCTCAGTGTTCTATGTGAGAAAACAGCTGCTAATTCTAAGCAACCCTCAGTAGAATAGAGTTTACTAAAATTATTGGTGTAACTGGTTTTAGTGATATAAATAGAAGATGTTAAAAACTCACAACTAAAGGTGGGTTATTTCTCTTACTGGATGTGTTAAAGGGAAGGGAATTACCCCCAAGGGCTTCCTTGCTGTTTTCTCTAAAATAAATTCCACAAGAACTGAAAAAAATAATAATTTGGAAAACAGAGTTCTCAAAATTGGAACCAGCATATCCTCTACTACATTGGAGCAGTGGTTCTGTAAAAGCATGGTGAAAGCTGTCTAACATCACAGAGTAATTAAAACATACCCATTATCTATATATTACTTGCACATTATATATTTTTGTATTTATTTTTATAATTTTATTCATAAATATTTTGAATACAGTGTATTATCAGGGTATATCAATTGTAAGCAAAGAACAAACCATAAAGCATACCACATTAAATATTAACACATATAAAGATAACAATACTAATATATTTTAAGTACACATATATCCCTCACAAAAGTGGCCTAAGAGGTAATGAAGACATCAGAGACATTTCCCTGAAGATGTCTTGAATGGCCCACACATGCACTGACAGTGTATACATGCTAAGTATGCACAAGCATGCACCCAAAGAACGTACATATTTAACCTCAAACCTAGAATTAATATCAGGCTTGCCATAAGAGTGTGTCTGGATGAGCCTTTAAGCTCAGCATCAGCCGTTGCCAGCTCTCTGGATTTGCATTTGGCTCTCTCTGCCAAGTTTTTGCCGGTGATCCAAATGTAAATAAAATCATCCTTTTGTCTTATTACGTGGAGAAAATAAGAACATTAGAACAAGTAGGGATATATATTTTTCACAGAATGACTGTTTCAGGCTACACCTACCCCAGGGATTAAATTACATATCCATTTATAGATAATATTCATCAATGCAGGGTTTAATTAGAAAAAGAAATGATTGTGGGGCTGTAAACATGTTGCCCTTCTGTTTATTTTAGAAGAGCATTTTAGGTCAACTTTGACATTCTTCCTTAATTAGGCAGCTCAAGCCCTAGGTGTAATGATCTGTCCATAGCTTTTGCAAATTGATTTATCCTTCAATGATAGCTACTGCAGCTGACTTAAATGTCAGATAGAAATTGCTTTATTTTGCTTACGCGCTTTGCTTGCTTTTTTTTTTTTATTACATTTCAGGGAAACAAAGATTTGCTATAAGTGTAATTCAATTGCAAGAAAAGTTTACTAGGATCATAACAATTGTGCCTCCATATTAACTCTTGGAAGCATTTAAAACAGGGAGAATGAGTATGTTGGTTTATTATTAAACTGGATATCTTACTCCCCCTCTCCCCCCCCCCAAAAAAAAACCCAGTCTGAGTAGAGAGTGGACATGGCAGGAATTGTATCTGAACAAAATGGGGAGGGAGCAACAACACATTTGAGAATCTATTTAGAGATTATATATAACAATGGGGAAGATTTGAGTAAAGGGGCTGTTTTAGTTATGTTATCATGACTGTACTTGTGTCCAGCTTTAATTTCTATTAATTAAGGAATCCCTGAAATAAAACATAAACTAAGATTTTCATTGGTGAAGAACAACTTTCAGTGAGAGAAATGCACTTTTGGATCCAACCCAATATTTTAAAAACTAGGCCAAATGAGATGCAGGATCTAGGCTAATTCTATAATAGTAACTCATTCACAGGGCTGAAGCTGAACATGAACACGGCAATAAATTATTAAAATTGAGGATGATGTTCAGTAATAGGCTATTAATATAAAAGAGCAACAGCTATATTTTACCGCTAAACGCAGGGAAGATTCACTTTCACAAATATTGTCAGTATTTGAATGGTCCTTTGAATCATACCTGACAGCAGATGAAGTTTAGTGTTTCCAGCTCATTTATGCTGTGTTTTTATTAATGAATGAAAGAAATGAAATGAAAATTATTTTTGTTCATGGCCTTAAACTCTGACTTTAATTATAAGTGGAAATTACACATTGTTTTTAATGTTTTGAAAAGGCAATGGAGACTGATAGAGTTGGTATCTTTGCTGAGTTTCCATTGGAGATTCTTGAAGAACACCCCAAACATATTCCAGAGCTTTTCTTCAGGGAAAAATGTAAAGAGTAATGCTTATTTCAATACACCAGGGCAATGGGAGATGAAAAAAATGGAAAGATTTGGGAATACCTACAGCATAGAAAAAATTGGTGGAGATGAGAGAACTTTCTGAGATCACCTAATCGATCTGTTCATTTGGAGAAACAACAATGTATGCCAGGCGTGTCAAACTAAATTTATTCCAGGGCTTGATCAGCATTATACTTCTCCTTTGCGGGCCGGGCCGGGGAGGGAGGGAGGGAAATGGGATGGCCTAAAAGTGATGTTTAATGGTAGTATAATACTTGTTCATAACAGTAAGAATTCGGGTCTGTGCCTAAAAATTACAATGCTGTGTTTTCTCCCCTCTGACAGTATATCGCAATGGAGGGTTGTTGTTTTTTATTCTGCTCTTCTAAGCATTTCCCTGTTGTGATCAATATTGCTGGACTCACATGTCTCACGCCATGCCACAATATAGTGTGATTCATTTGATTTAGCCTGCATACTAATCTAAACTAATTTTGGTGCATTCTATAAAGCTTGATTTAAAATATCATATATTAATGTAGCATATCAAATGGGTCACTATGTCAGTCTATTAAACATTACAGAAAGGAAAGGGAAGTCTTTAGGCCAAGTTTCCCTTCTTGGGACAATGTCTTATAGTAATGTTTTCCAAAGGGAAATACCAGAAGATAATAGAAAATAATAACTGTAGCATCACTGACACATGTTGATTCAAGAGAAGCAATTTGTAACAATCTACCTAGATCAGGGGTCTCAAACTCAATTTACCTGGGGGCCGCTGGAGGCAGAGGCTGGATGAGGCTGGGCCGCATAAGGGATTCCACAAAAAACGTTGTTAAAAAAATATCCTCAAATGTCATCAACAGTTAATGATTTCTCCAATACATGAACTGTCCTGAACACATGAATGGAACATTGAATGAAGATCATGAACGGTTCCTCAGAACATGGCTTCTCCAGCTTACTCCTTGCTGCCAGAGACTTGACAACGCTTCCTCTCACATATCTGAGCCACATTTGGCTTGAGAGAAGAGGCACTTGAGACCCTCAGTATGGCTTGAAGATGATCATCAGTAAGTCTGGACCTGTACTTGGACTTGTTAAAGTTCAGGGTGGAGAAGAAGCCACGACGAGGAATGGCGGGCAGGACTTCCTTCAGAGGTCCATTCCCCCTGCGGGCCGCACTAATATTATACTTTCATATCACGGTGGGGGCCACCTGATATCATCCTGCGGGCCACGATTGGCCCACGGTTGGCCCGCGAGTTTGAGACCCCTGACCTAGATGGTAATGCTGGTGTCCCTAGGAAGCCCAGTCAATAGTGAGAGATTGTGAGAATTGTGCTAGGGCCAACTTCTGTGTTATGTCATGTGAGCAGTCAAGCAGACACTGTCAGAAATAAATGCACAAATCTTGCAGTGCAACAAGTTCATAAAAATAAAACTTGTATTCCGGGTTATAGTGTAGATAATCTGAAAACAAAGGTGGTTTTTTCCCCCTAATAACTAAAGCTATCTTCATTTTGAGAATCCTCTAATGCAGGGGTGTCAAACTTGATTTCATTGAGGACCTCATCAGGGTTATGTTTGATCTGGGTGGCGAGTAGGCATGGCTGGGGTGTGCATTGTCAGGGTAGGCGTGGCCTGCGCAACATCATGCAACCCTCTACCGTCAAAAACAGAGCACAAGAGGGCCAGCAGAGGCACCACAGACTGGTCCTTCACTGTTTCCAAGACGGCCCCACAGGCCAGATCTAATCAGCCCCCGCAGGCCATGAGTTTGACATCCTTGCTCTAATGTGTGGATATAAACATTAAGAAAGCTGCTGATGTTTAGAGATCTGGAGATTCCCAGGGAAGATTGATTTAAAATAGAAAATTAGAAATCAGTAAAAGCATACGGAAGGAAGGAAGGAAGGAAGGAAGGAAGGAAGGAAGGAAGGAAGGAAGGAAGGAAGGAAGGAAGGAAGGAAGGAAGGAAGGAAATACTCCACATAGTTCTGTAGATTTATAAAACAAATAATTGAAGTGGAAAAGTCACCTGCTCATTTATTACTAAACTGTAGGACTAAATTAGAAAGTGACCCATAGCTCTCTCTAACTTGTCAAAAATAAAATCGAATCCAGCGTGGATATCTCAATGTAGTTTTCAGCGTGTGCTAGGGAAAATGCATCGATAGACAATAAATTTTCAGTGGGTTCATGCTGAAATGATTTGACAAGGGCAGCATGTGTGTCCCTGGTTAGAAAGATTGGAAACTACATACAGAAACCTAAATTGAATTGATTTTGAACTCCCCTTATCTTAAAATGTTTAGAAATAGGAAATGTTTTATGATTTATTTCTCGTAAGCCATAAAGTCTCTTGCTGACAAAATGCTTCTGCAATGCTTACCTGTTAACCCCATGTTCAACCAAGTGGCTGTAAATCCAATCTTCTCTTTGCAAACATATTTAGAACTAAATGAAATAACATTTCTGTCCATAATCCTGACTTGTGAATATGATCTGTATTTGCTTGTAAAGTGCCTCACAAGTAAATTCAGTAACTGAAACTGGATGATTAAGGGCCTTATGTGAAACTAAACTGTGTCTCTGTAAAAGGATGTACTTCTTTCTGAGTTTTAAAAGGATATGCAATTGTTACAGTGTGAGATGGCTCTCCCTTTCCCCTTCAAAGTAAAGGAACACAATTGTCCACATTAAAAAAATAAATACCACCACAGGTTATGGCTTTGTCTACCTCACAATTGAAAAGCAATATCTGAGTTTGCATGAGACAAGGTGGGTCCCTGAGCAACTTGTATTGTATGTTAGGCTATTTGGATATTAAGTTACCTATTATGTTGAGGTACCAACAACTTTAGCCTCATATTAAAAAGCTAAGTAGAATCATTCAGAACTGTCTAGTACAGTATTGGAAGGAAGACAACCAAGGATGCCCAGAGTTGCAAATTAGATGGTGAAAGCAATGAAACAGTTTGGAAGCAGGCTGTGGTAAATCACTATTGTATTTTTGTGAATATAGGGCTGTCATTAGAAGTCAAGATATATTCCACACTATGGGAGAAGAAATCCAAAACAGAGCATATGTTACATCTGCAAC
>NC_142011.1:149999963-150029963 GCF_049901735.1 Notechis scutatus | reverse complement strand
ATTTATTCTTGGATAATGACAAAGCCAAGAAGGTGGCTTCATTCTGGCACTATAAAGTTTGATCTAGACATGGAAGAAGAAGAGGAAGCTCTGGATAAAGCTGGAAAAGTTTACCTAGACTCAAAAGTCTGGGAAATTCTAAAAAGCAAGGGAGAAAATAGAGAAAGACATTTGCAAGTTGTGTCGACTTACGAAATCATAAGCCTACCCAATTGTTCAAGATCTGGTTATATTGAAATAATCTGATTAGTGCAGGGCATCCCAGCTGTGATTTTAATTGTTGAATGAGTGGCGGTGGGTGACAGAGGAACTGATAGTCTAGAAGGAAGCTATATGCTTTCCCTCTAATGATCCTAGTTAAATTTAGATTTTTCTCATCTGTCTCAGTTGTGGATAATGCAACTGCCATTTCATGCTTTATAGCAGGGGTGTCAAATTTGATTTCATTGAGGGACACATCAGGGTTGTGTTTGACCTCAGGGGGCCACAGTGGGTGTGGCCATGGTGGACATGGCCAGCTTGACATCACTTGTGTTGGGAGTGCAGGTGGCAGCCTGAGCACTCTGCCAGTGAAAGTGGACTCCCGAGCTCCATTTTCATCTGTGATAGCTTCCTGCAACATTCTGCAGGCAAAAATAGAGCATGCAACCCTCCTGAACTCCGTTTTCACTGGCAGAGGCATCGCGGGCCAGTCTTTTGCTGTTTCCAGGGAGGCCCCATGGGATGGATCTGGCCCATGGATCTTGAGTTGGACACCCCTGCTGTATAGTATGTCTTTACATTCCATGTGCATGCCAAACGTGATGATGCAATGTTTCTATAAATTGAAAAATAAGGAATAAAACTGTAATTATTGTTTTCATTTGTGCATACCACATTGATGTAATTTAATCATTGAGCAGCCAGCCAAAATCTTATAAATATTCAATAAAAATAGGATACTTAATTCCAACATATCTTAAAAACACAAAATTCTTCGCAGTTTAAAGCAGGAAATCATTTTTCATTGTCTGAAAGTGACAGATGCTTGCAGCTTTCTAATTGAAATAAGATACTGAGAAAATGTAGCACGCATGCATGCATGCATAAAGGAAAGGAAAGATTTGATATATATATACTGAATTGGGACAGATCTCGAGGCAAAATACTATGGAAGAAGAAAAACTGAGTGGGAAGAAACATACTGACTTGGAATCTGAAGAAGATTATTCAAGGAACTGCATTGACCAATTACTTTGGTTTCACAGAGAGAGGTCAGCCACTGCAAAATTCCTTCTACCTTCAAGCCATCCTGGACAATGAAGAATGACTTTTTGATTCTTCTGATTTTGGTAGTTCTGTTTTGTGAAATGTTCCCTCCAGACTGATGGAAAGGAAAATATCTCAAGGATTAGATCCTGGATGTTGTGGGACCTGACTGAGGTCCTTTTAGGGCAGGGGTAATATTCAGACTGGTCCTCGTGGATTGATAAGAGAAAATTTTGAGAACGGGTAAATTCGGAGAACTGGTAGGGAAAATTTTTGACTGGTTTGGAGAACTGGTAGGGAAAATTTTGACTGGTCCCACCCACATGCCCCTGCTCTGACCTCTCACCTCTCCTACCCTGTTTCTCCAACAATATGGCCTCCCCCAATAGGAAGTCCCAACATGTTTTATAGGCATGAAATGAAATTAAGCCCCTCCCCCCAAATTAAGGCCTATATTAAAACATGCAAAATGGTGGGGAATGGTGGGGGGCTTGCCATTAGGAAGTACTTTTGTTGCACACCCGGATATGGTGCTGCCTGCGTTGACCCCAATATGAAGTGCTCCACCAACGCCGAGGTCAACATCCAAGCCATCGCTGCCCGCCCGCCCGAAGATGCAAGGGGGGAGAAATTAAGTCACCCCCGAAAAGACAGCCTAGCCATTTTTTCAGGGCTCAAAAAAAAATAAGACCCGGCCTTATTATATGAGAAACACGGTATATTCTGCTGTTTATTAGCTCAGATGATTTGTGCAGCTAAGCAGATGGCCACATCTCAGCTGAGCTATAAAACAGCACAGGGTCGTTCTGAGCCCTGTGCATGCCTGCATAGCTTACCAGCCTTGATTCAAGAGGGCAGAGTTTGAGCACTGCGCACGCATGTGTAACCCACGTGATTGGCACACGCGCACACTTTGTGTGCGCACGAAGCAAGTTTTGAACTGGTATGAACATTTTTTTGAAACATACCACTGTTCTGGGGGGGGGGGGATTAGGACTTAGTAGTATCATGGCTACCCCTCATGTCCCAAAATATTTTTTTAGAGACCTTCTAGTAATGAAAGAAAAACGAAGCTTTCTATGGAATCTATGGGGGCTCTAGAGCAGAGGTACCACATTTCTAGCCTAGGAGAACTACCTTCAGTGGACCTTCAGGAAAGATTGGAAGCATTTCTCCCTTCAAATGTTCTTGAGCTATAACTCTTAGGAGCCAGAGCAAGTCTGGAAAGTGGTAAATTAAGCTAGGAGCTTTAGCTCAGCAACGGAGAAGGGCACACTTTGCCATTTCTACCCCACTATATTAAAACCACCCAAATAAAGATTATCAGATAACAAAGTAGGGAATTATGCATTACTCATGAAGGTCTCTCTCTCTCTCTCTCTTTTTAATAGATTTAATTTAGGTGTTTTTGTAATATCTACAAGTGTATATTTTCATGCCCTGAAAAAGCAGGCTGCAGATACATACATACATACATACATACATACATACATACATACATACATATATACATATACATATACATCATACACATATACATATACATATACATCATACACACACACACACACACACACGTATGTATGTATGTATGTATGTATGTATGTATGTATGTATACACATATGCCTATACATACACACACACACACAATTTTACCATTATTTTAATAATTTCACAGTTCAGATAAAAATTACATCCCTCAATGAAATAGTCATAAAATATGTATTAGCCAAATTTAATACACTATACATTTTGATTTATACATAAAACAGCACACATATATTAGCATAACTTATATAGACATGAATTTATTTACATGTTCCTATTAAACAAATTTTTATTTAGAAATTCAGTGAAAAGTATATAATAGGGAGCTTAATGTTATTTATTCATTTAATTATATCATAAATTCAGTTGATTCATAAATAAGATGATAGCTATATTTTTAGTTTATTTTTTTAAAGTGCAATTAAATACTCGTGAAGAGTTACCTCAATCCAAATTCATTTCATGGCAAAGCAGTTGAACACCAATACAAACAAATTTCTACAACAAATGTTTCTTCAGGATGTTTTTTTTTCTGGATAGTTGGACTGTAAGCTATTTCAGGCTTTGTAGGTTAATACCAGGACCTTAAATTATGCCCATAAAATACATAGCAGTCAAGGTAACTCTTTCAATATAGACATAATTTGATCTCTACACCTTGTACTGGTTAGCTGCTAAGCTGCTACATTTTATACCAACCTTGCCTTCCACATAAAATATATTGTAGTATGAGGTGCCATCCACTCTTATTTATTCAGGGATGTTTGAAAATTGGCATATTAATTTTAATTGTTCAAATGTGCTCCTTGCTGTATAGTTGCAGGGAATGTGCAATATATAAAAGACACAATGAATCTGAATCCTTGAATTCAATTTCTTGTTTACCAAACAACTTTTCTATTTTATTTTATTTTCAGCTTTTTTTTTCATTCAGCTTTCTATCAAGAGTAGGGAGGGAAAAACCTAAGAGTAGGCAATATTGGAGATAACAATGGCTGCCTTTGTGATATAATATGGAGTACTTGAGCTGATGTCACCCAATGCTCCAGTGTATTCCAGTAAATGTTTGATCAAATAAGAGTATGTAACACAAATATAAATTTTTGGGGCACCATACAGATTGATCAGCAATCTTCTAGCAAAAATTTTTGAGTGCAGCTCAATGGGGGGGAAATGAATCATTGCAATCCAATCCACTCCAAATCCAATGCTTCAAAAAATATCACGAGATCCAATGGAGCAATGAGGCCTACAGTCCACTAATCCAATTTCTGGGATACAACATCTAAGGTTACAAAATGTATCTCAGTATTACATTACATCCAATATCCCAAATGTTAGATAACATCCCTAGATAATCACAACCATTCAAAACAATGCTTCCATGTCCAGTTTTGCCAGATTTCCCCCCCCCCCACACACACATAAAATACCATGCGCAAATGGCACTGAAAACCAGTGAGAGCTGGATATCTTTTCCTGAAGAATGACCAATTTATATGCCCACAATGGGTGTGGTCAACATAATATGTCCTGTCCCAGCAAAACATTTGACAAAAAAACTATGAGATTCTAACTGTGAAGGTGGGAAAATATGGACTGGATTAGCTATTGTTACATTAGAAACAGAGCTGGCTGAATAACTGTACCCACTGAGCACAAATTATTGACTCTGCAGCAAGTTGTAAGGATGTGTTGATTGCTGTACCAAAGGACTTTTTAACATATTTATAAATAACTTGGAACAAGAAGAATGAAAGATGAGTTTTAGTTGCAAATGTCACAGATATAGGGAAAATCGCCAAACAATCTGAGGATAGCATTGAGATTCAGGAAGACCTTGACAGATGGAACAATGGGAACAATTGATATCATCAAGATGAAGAGAACTAATTTAAACAGTTCACTTTTTGGCCAAAAAAAAATTAAAAGTAGGAGCAGTGAATCACAAAAGGAACATGAGACAACTGTGTGGCAATTGCAAAAAGAGAAAATAAAAAAATAAAAATAAAAGAACAATCCTAAACTGCATCTAAAGAAACACTATGTCAAGACCAAGAGAAGCCATTGTTCTTCTCTACTGTGTGCTGATCAGGTATGCAGTTCTTGGTTGTGCATTTTAGGAAGTACACCAACAAAATGAACTATGTCCAAAGGAAGAGCAACCAAGTTGATAGGAAGACTGGAAGAAAAAAATTATGAGTCATAGTATGTGTTAAGTATGTTCAGTCTGAAGAAGACTATGGGATGAGATAACAGCTGACCTCAAGTATTTAAAATGTTTTTTTTAAATTAAATTAAATACAGAGCACAATGGTTCCAGAAGACTGCCCAAGAAACAACAGGTTTAAATTGTAGAAGTAGATTTTGGTTCAACATCAGGAAAAAAAAAGTCCAAATGGCAGGAAGTGCTGTTCAGTAATAGAGCAGACTGCCTTGAGAGTGGTGTGGAGTCTTCTTTGCTGGAGTTATTTAAGCAAAGACTCGATTGCCATCTGTCAAGGATGCTGTGGTGGTAGCAGAGGTTGAACTAGAAGATCTTGGCAGGAAGATCCTTTCCAATCCTGACTTTCTAAGATTCTGTGACACTTGGGACATGAAATAATGGGCAGAACCGGAGGATGCAGCTTTTCAATCTTCTACTTGCCAAAGCTATTTCTTACGATTCCAATATAGGTTGCTTTAAACTATTCTATTATAGCTTTGGGAGCCCTGCAAAGAGATGGGGGTTTAGGCAGAAACAAAGTTCTTAACTTGGTCATCCGCCTAATGCAACAGAAAAACAGAATTAGTTGTAACAAATTACAGTTATAATGTTTAAAAAAGGAACATTCCCCTTCTTTCCCCAAGTTTTTCATCAACAGAATCGTGACTCCAAGGGAAATATTGTGTGTTTTATATATATTACATGTATAACATTTTGCCATCTTCTGACTTTCCTGCATTTGTAATGTTTCCTCTGTTTAGAGCAATTGTTTTAATATTTTTTTTTAATGAAAAAAAAGAATTAAGTTCTCCTTGAAGCCATCAACCATCTGTTTGGGACTGCTAAGTTACCATCTGCACACAAGATTTGGTTTGCAATTTAACGTATCTCAATATAGGACCTGTCTGATTAGGAGCTATAACAACACAATCCTGGTATTCAGATACAAACGATCATAGCTCCTGTAAAGCAAGTGCGAGTGTAAGCTAAAGATATTCTGCATCCCTAAGCTGCCAGCCACCAAAAAGGTCAGGTAGCTCATTTTCATCTAGTCACAGCCAATAAAGCTTCCACAAGGAAGGTGTATTTAAATAAACAACCCACCATAATTTTTGCATAGATGTAAAGAGACACCGGAATGGAGATGCAATTATTTTGCATTTCTCAAAGAATGGGATCGCTTATTTAGAGTGTCAAGGATTATCTCCCTTGAGAGGAAGAGAAAGCAGCCTTTGAAATGTCGAAAGTTTTACTGTGTCTTCCGCCTGAAACAGGTATTCCTTGCTACATCGTGTGCACAATTTATACCAAATTTAAAGTCATTTTGGAGAGGCCCTCTTGGGATACTTGAGGCCACAGTTTAGAGCAAATGAAGATTCAAAATGAGCAAAAAGCATTTCATTTAACGAGGGGAATTAACCATGCTGTACTGTAGGCAAGAACAGCTTTGTATGTTTGGAATACAAAAGGAACTGAACCTGAAAATCTAATTTGATAAGGTTTGAGCTGTCTGCATTTGTCACAGCGTATGAAGTTACAAAAAGTAAAATCGTTCTTCCTTTTTAGAATTGATTATAATGGCAAGATAATATGAGCACAGGTTCTATTGTACTTGAGCTACTTCTGAAAAAAAATATGTTGTATTGTACTGTCATATCACAATAGGGCTGCATACCTGGATGCACAGTTATACAATTAAAGTATGTTGCTTATTTTAAAATGCTGGGCAGAATCTCAATTAATTTAGGCACTGCATAGAGCCGTTTACTTTGTCCTCCCTCCTCTTTACAAAGAGGCAAAGCAAGTTAAGATTAAAGAAAAGGGGATAATATGGGTACCTTATTAGTATAATGGTATTGGGAAACTATCAGCCAGGCAAGGTGGAGGGATCGAGGAGTTTTGAGTCATTGCAAAGCTGCAAGACATCTAGGACTAACGTTTGTTTCTTCTTTGTTTGTTACCAAGAGAAAACAAGCCATCTGAAGAGATTCTTGTATTGCAGGTAGAATGCAATGAAGTAGTCAAGATCAACCCTTCACATGTGGATCTGGTTGCTAGTGCCAGACAAATGACAAAAGTAGGAGGGGGTCCTAGATCTGAGCCTAGTACTTTATAAGTCTGATCTCCAAATAGGACAATCTAAATTGCCCCCACAAACTGACTGTCCACACAGTTGGACAAAGTGAAATATGCCAGTCATCCAGGGATGAAGGCACTTCTCAGCCCCCAGGCCCCCAGGAAAATACGGAATTCAAGAGGAGGAGTATGGTCATGCTTAGGGAACTGTTTGGATCAGAGAATGAAGAATGAAGATTATAGTCCCAGCCTTTACAAATAGACACTTTCCAACATTCTAACATATTTAATCCCAGTATTCCATAGAATATACCTTCCTCCTAAGTTTTAGAAGGGTGAAGTTAATGCCTAAAGGGCATTGGAATGGCTGACACCACGCCCCCAAGGGACTTAAGTGGAATAGCCTAAATATGTAAACCTGGTAAACTATTTAAATATATTAAAGGACAATTGACTCTTCATAGGGGCAGGATTCTCCCAGTATGAACCAGTTCAGGGAAAACCCTAGCTTCCACGATCAGCTGGCAGCGAACCGGTTCGCTCTGACAATCATGTGGGCACCGCCCATCCACCCCTGCATTGTACTTACCTATATCCTCTCAGCTGATTCGCACAGCAGAGTGGATTGCTGCTCCTCAGCTGTGTTACTCCCCAGTAGAAACATAGCAGGTGAGTTTTTTTCTGAACGATGTTCATGCACGCGCAGCGAAGTGCACGATCACCGAACCGGTTGTTACACCAGCAGCTGTCCCGCCACTGTTCCTTCATATCACATTTAAGAGAGAATATTTGTAATTCGAGGTTGAAATGAGGGGTCCTTGGAGTTTTCTGAGCTTGGTTGTTTTCTTGCAGATGTTTCATTACCCAAATTATCTAACATCATCAATACTAACACTGGGTAATGAAACATCTGCAAGAAAACAACCAAGTTCAGGAAGCACCAAGCCGCTCACATCTAAGAGAAAATGGAGTAGACGTTTTAATGGGCCTTTTACTTCCACCAAGCTAAACTTTATGAGGAAATCAGCCAACTATGACAAAGGTTACAGAGGCTTTCCCTCCCCAATTCAGAATGTTTTTTGTTTTTTTTTTGGTGCTGAGTCACAAACCAATATCCAAAATATGACCTGCCACCTACACTGGACCAGGGATTTGAGAGGGCCTATGGTTGTTATGATAAGAGCAAAGTTAAATTTTCACTCTTAAATACGAAGACTTTTTAGTCTGTGGAGATTCTGGAAGATCTTCTGCAAAGGTCAAAACAAATACTTGCTCTACAGTATTAACCAATAGTACAAGTTGAAATGATTTTTTGTATCAATTTTCCTGTTCAATTTTATCAATCATCCAATTCCCTATAGCCGTGTTAATAAGAGAGCTGTCTGAAAGGCACATCAAAATGGAAATTGTAGGATTGAAGAAGACATGAGTAGAGGCTTTCTAAAAGATTTTAGATGATAAAGTTATCAAGGAACCGGAGGGATATTTTCTTTTGATTCTACAAAACACAACAGGTATTTTCTTGTTCAGGGATAATAAATGCACAGATGCATCTTATTATTTGGAGACAGACTTAGCTGAAAAGATTTATGTTGCAATACTGTTTTTTATCTAAGGGAAGACCAGACCATTAATTTACTTATAAGGAAACACCCTTTCCATAAATTGGGCCGCTTTGGTCTCTAGTAAGCCTAGTTAAAAATCTCTCAGAAAAACAAATGCAACCACAAAAGAAGAAAAAAGAAAGAATCAAAAGAATATTGTGTCAATATTGAAAAATATGGCTAGGCAGAATTATATATGTGTCATTAAATTAGAATAATACCTAATACATGATTTCTTCTACAACTAAGCACTGCAAAGCTTGCTGATAAAAAATAATCTGGAAAAATTTTGGATTTGTCTTTTTCTTTGTGCCTGCTTTTGTCTCTCTGTCTCTGTCTCTGTCTCTCTCTCTCTCTGTGTGTGTGTGTGTGTGTGTGTGTGTCTGTTTCTCTCTCCCTCCCTCTCTCTCTCTGTGTGTGTGTGTGTGTGTCTGTCTGTCTGTCTGTCTGTGTGAGAGAGAGTACTCCAGAACATGTGAATGGATGGAACAGGGAGGGAGGAGAAAAGAGACAGAGACAGAGAGACAGAGAGAGATATGGAGTACTTGTTTTGGAGTTCTTGAAAAACTGGTCATTTAGGTTAGTTCTGATTTATTCCTTATGCACCTTCTATTCTTTATAACTCTTGATGAACTTATATCCCTTGCTATACATTTTCCTCAAGTCCCAACAGGTTATGATTGCTTTTTATGACTAGAAAGGAAGGTTCATCATGTTGTTTAGGTCATAAGTGTTGTTGGCCAGCTTCAAAGATGTTGCGCTCTCTTGTTCTTTAAAGCAATTTGTTGTTAAAATTGGTCTTGAACCAGATGACTTCAAACAGTTCATTACTTTTTTGCCTTTTTCTTATCCAACAGCAATGATCATGTCTTGACTCTCTCTCTACCCACACTGATCCAGGGAAGCAAAAGAATTTTGCTCTAATTTGGCCAGCCAAGGTGCCATTTCCCCCCTCTAGCTGGGAAATGAAGATTTCAAGGAACTGAAGTGAGCCTTTGATAATGTGGGAGAAAAACATGAAAGGACTTTGTCTGGTGCATTGCTGCCCCCTTTGTCCATCATCATGAATGTTTTCTGCAAGAAGAACTCATAAATTTATTTTTTTAAATAAGCAAAGTGATAGATAGGGCATTAATGACTGCCACTGTTAGTACTTTGTACAAGAGATGTTCTTACTGCATGACTTGACTTGACTTGACTTGACTTGACTTGACTTGACTTGCTTGACTTGACTTTATTTTACTTATGTTATTGTCATTGCACCTCAAACAACAAAATCAAACACCATCTTCAGTGCACATCATGACCATGACCATGAAAATAAACACACACATCCTTCACCCTCCACACATTGAATCTAAAACCCCTGACACTGCACTATACAGCAGAATTCAAAAGAGCCAATGCCCTGGGATAGAAGCTGTATGACCATTGTATTGCTGAGTCTTTTTTTCTCTCAGGAAGAAAAGAACAATTACAGTTAGTCCTCGTCTTACAACAGTTCATTTAGTGACCATTTGAAGTTACAATGGCACTGAAAAAGTGAATTGTGATATATTTTTTTACACTTATGATGATTGCACCCATGGTCACTTAATTAACATTCAGATGTTTGACAATTGGTTCATAGTTATGATGGTTATAGTGCTCTGGGGTCATGTGATGATCTTTTGCAATGATCAGCAAAGTCAACGGGAAAGACAGCATCACTTAACAATCATGTTTCTAATTTAATAACTCCAGTGATTCACTTAACAACTGTGGCAAGAAAAGTCTTAAAATGGGGCAAAACTCACTTCACAAATTTCACACTTAACAACATAAATTACTGGCTCTCAACTGCAGTTGTAAGTCGAGGGCTATGCTATCTATATAAGAAATATTATAGGGAGATAAAATAAGCACACATTCTACAAGATATCAAAAAAGATAAGTGCGCATCATATTGGTAATGTCAGGAAGTGAACAAGGCTAAACCAAGAAATAAGATGAGCCAGGACAATAACTAACATTGTAATTTAAATATGATTGCTACGTATTCCTGAATTTCTCCTTTGGGTCACTTAAAATTTGACAGGAAACTTCTGTGAGGCATTTGGCCTGGGGTGTCATGTTGGGCACTTCTGTTCGTTTAGTGGAATGCAGCTGAATGTTATGGAAGAGGACAAAAGGAAATTTTATGGAGAAAATGCAAATTTCCTTACAGATGTTAAAAATAATTATCGCTTGGAAGGAAGCCCCATTGAATGGCATGTTGCTCCTTATGCAATTTTGAAGTTTAATTTAAAATTGACTAGCATTTGAGTTTAGGCTTTCATTATATGGCCGTAATGTAGCATATCATTTTTGTTGAAACATTATAGTGAATCGATTGCCTATCAAAGTATTACTTCCCCATGAACCTGGAGTAGGAGGAATACTTCAACTACAGCAATATCCATCACTGTATGTAAACTCTCCAATTATGGTTTAGTATAATGTATGAATCAAGGTCCTCTCCCTGTTGCTTAGCAAACTGTGATTATTAAACCCTTGGTGTGATGTGTGAATCCTGCCAAAGTGTCTCTCAATATGCCATATGCAGTAGCACAGTTTTCACTGCACTGCCTACAGGTAGGAAAATTCAAATAATTCCTCTAGAGATAATTGTCATGATCAGAACCTTTCCCTAATTCCCTTGAGTAGCAAAAATATAATTTTGCTAACATATAGAATAGTTCCTAACGCCTCCACTAGAACCAGAGGAAAGCATCATCATGTCATTAAAAAGTCAAGAGGAGCACAGAACACAAAACCTTCTATCAAGGTTTTTCATGCCTCCCCCCCCCCGCCATTTCCCTAAATTTCCCAATCTTCTTCAGATGACGTTAAAAATCCATATGAAGAGATTCTGATCAATCGTCAGGTTCTTCAACCACTTCTTCAGCTTCATTCTATTTGTTTTCAAAGATCGGCTCACTCATACACACAGAAAGAAGAAAAGAACAAAGACTTAAAGGAAAAATAGTAACCCAACTGAACTCTGCTATGTATTTTTAAAAGATTTGTCTCCAGTGCATTTTACATTTGTTTTAAAAAAAGAGAGAGAGAGAGAGAGAGAGATATGGAGGGAGGGAGGGAGAGAGAGAAATGAGAAAATGATGGAGGGAGAGAATGAGAGAGAGGAAAGAGAGAAACAAATGAGAGAAAGAGAAGAAAGGGGAGAGAGAGGGAGAGAGAAATGAGAGAGAGCTGGAGGGAGAGAATGAGGGAGAGGGAAAAGAGGGGGAAACAAATGAGAGAGAGAGAAGGGGGAGAGAAAGAAAAAGAAAGAAAGAAGGAAGGAAGGAAGGAAGGAAGGAAGGAAGGAAGGAAAGAAAGAAAGAAAGAAAGAAAGAAAGAAAGAAAGAAAGAAAGAAAGAAAGAAAGAAAGAAAGAGGGAGGGAGGGAGGGGGATGGAGGGAGGGAGAGGAAAAAGAGAGAAAAACAGGAATGAGAGGGAGGGAGGGAGGGGGGGACTTGCTTTCTTTATTGGGGTCTGTGTGCTCATTTATCTAAACAGAAAATATCCAAAATAAAAATTACTGCACTTTTCATTCAGGAAAGCTTGATCACTAGATGGCGCTGTCTCCTCCAGTATCCAAGCAGTCATTAGTATTTGCATTAAAAATTAATATGATTTTGAATGATGCAGGATTAAATGCCCAGAATTTGGGTGAAGGAAAAGAGTCCCATGAATCTGAAATAAGTTGTGGTGTAAGTGGGTTGTATACATGTATGCGTAATACCTTGGGAATTTTTTTAACTGAAAAAAAAAATTGTAATTTGCCCATTCCAACATACTCAGTTTTCCAGTACTTGCTTTAAAATATTGAACACAACTAACGTAATATATATCAAGAGTAAAATGCTACATTTCTACACTTTTTAGATATTAGAATTGCTAGGTATATATGTAATATGGTACAGTTGCAATACCTTTTCTATTTCAAACAATATATTTACTTTAATATTTGAATATTTGCTGGTAATCTTTTAGGCTTATTTCTGAAATGCCTGGAATTTTGGGTTGTTGTTTTTTTGGCAAACATTTATTGCTTGGGAATTCAACAATCACAGAGTGCATAATGCATAATTTATATTACATATTGAAAAAAAAATGTCCAAAGCAAATCTCTCATAAAAACCATCCCGTATCAAGTCAGTTACCCATGTGCTCTTTGACTGAGTTCATACTTTGCATGATTTTTTTTTCCTCCAGGAAAAGACAAGTTGAACAATTGTTAGTGAAAGCCTTGTTCATCAGTGTTGGCTTTCTTCACTGAAAATTAACATCATTATTAAGAATCTAGCAAACAGGCACAATTGGGGTGCTTTCTATACTGTTTACCTCTTTCCTCCCTGCCAGATTGCCTTAGCAGGCTGTCAATATAACATCAATATCATCATTAGAAATTTAGCAATCAGACAGATCGGGTTGCAGCATATGCTTATCATGATTAGTTAAGCATGAACTGCATATTTCTCTTAACAGCATGCCAATATCTTCATTAGGAAATCAGCAGTCAGAGAAGCTTGGGGCTTATACATGTGTCAAGTATACATATTATCGTCCCCACAGAATTTCTTCCGCTTTGTTTCTGTTTGCAGTGGAATGAACATTTTCCTTTGGGCAGTTGTTGGGTGGAGGTGGAGGGGGGGGAAGAGAGAGAAATGCTGTTTCCAGAAGAATCACATCCTGCTCCTGGGATTTCAAAAGAGTAACTATGATAAATAAATAAATAAATAAATAAATAAATAAATAAATAAATAAATAAATAAAAAGCTTTGCAAAACCTCCCTGCAAAATGCATCAGAGGAATCTGTCATGGGCGAGTCGTTTTCCAAAAGGCAGAGGCATCCTTGCCATTTTTTAAAAAAATTTCCTTCCTCCTGCAGGTTAAGTTCTCAAATTCAGGAAAGCAGCTCACCAAAACAGACCACGGTTTAAAGGAAACCAGATTCTCTCTCTCTCTCTCTCTATTGGCATTTCTCTTGAGAGCGAGTACAGCCACCGGGAGTCCACAGAGCACAGCCGTGAGACTAGAGCAGCCACAGTAACTAAAACCATGATGGATGCTTTAATTTGGTAACATATGGTGGAAAATTAATAGGCGTTCCTCTGCTACTGGAAGCAAGCGAGTGATTAACCATTTCCCCCCATGAAAAAATACAGATGCTTTTCCCACAATTGTCCATGGTAAGGCTGCCCTGGCTTGCAAAAAAGTCCAAATAAACAAAACCAGGCGATCTAAGTGATTCCTTTTCTTTTCTCCTCATCCTCCTGTCATTCCTGTTTGCTCCAAATAGCTCTGCAAGACAATCACAAGGTATTTGCAGCTGAAAAATGCCACTTTCTGTTCCTTTGAAGGAATGAATCATCTCTGTCCCTCCCTACTCCTCCTTCCCTCCCTGCCTCCTTCCCTCTCTCACTCTCTCTCTCTCTCTCTCACACACACACAGAATGTTTTAATTCTCAAGTGTGACATTGTTCAATTTGTCATTTGTTGAGATGTGCATGCATGCAAAAAAGGTATTTGAAATTTGATGATTCTTTACTACCCTTTAAACACGACCCTCTTATAGACAGCTTAGGAAAAACAGTCATGTTAAGCAAGGACAACATTTGTTTCCAAAGAAACGTAAGGGTCTGTAAAAATACAGAGCTGTGGCATCCTTGATCAAATTCTTAATAGTCTCCCTGCAAAATCTTCTTGGCAAGATGGGGTATTGGCTCCAGTACAGGGAACCTGGTTGTGTCTAAGATAAGTTGCCTTCTTCGTATGTTCTAAAACATGGGTGTCAAACTCACAGCGTCACATTGCTGTCATGTGATGTATCATAAGGTTTATTTTCCCCCTTTGCAGAGGAGGGGTAGGTGTGGCCTGCACATGTCACATCTGGCCCGCAGGCTGCCAGTTTGATACCCCTGTCCTAAAACATACAAAGAAGGGTTGCAGGAACTGGGTATTTCTATTCCAGAAAAAAGAAAGACAAGGGGTGATATGATAGCAGTATTCCAGTATTTGAGTGGGCCACCACAAAGAAGAGGGGGTCAACCTATTTTCCAAAGGACCAGAGGGCAGGACAAGAAACAATGGTTGGAAACTAACCAACGAGAGAAGCAATCTGGAATTAAGGAGAAACTTCCTAACAGTGAGAACAATTAACCAGTGGAACAGCTTGCCTTCAGAAGTTGTGAATGTTCTATCACTGGAGGATTTTTAAGAAGAGACTGGACAGCCATTTGTCTGAAATAGTATAGGGTCTCTTGCTTGAAAAGAGAGTTGGACTAGAAAACCCCCAAGGTCCCTTCCAGTTCTCAACTCTGAACTAAATTCTGGAATTTCCAGAATATGTGAGATCAGAGGGCTAATCTTCAGAGGTGGCATTCAGCAGGTTCTGACCAGTTCTGGAGAACTGGTAGCGGAAATTTTGAGTAGTTCGGACAACCAGCAAACACCTCCTCTGACTGGAGATTTTACAGTCTCCTTCCCCTGCCACGCCCACCAAGCCACACTCACAGAACCGGTAGTAAAAACAAATTGAATCCCACCACTGCTACTTTTCCCTGTGAGATCTTGCAATAATGGATAAGGCATATTCAGAGCACTGCATTACCATAAAGAGCTTCCCTAACGTGCTTACCTTGGCTATTCTTACGTATAGAAACCTGACTATCTACCTTCCTTTTCCCTGTTTCTAACCACTCCCCTTCCTTTGTAGATGTTGCATGCTTTATGATTCAGGAAACATGAAGTACAAGCATTTATCGTGACTTTATTTATTTATTTTATTTATTTTTCATTTGTCAAAAGCTTATAATATAACAGAAACAAGAATTAAACATAAGTTTAAGAAAAAGGAACTAATAATTGGGGACAATAGGACAATAGGACAGGGACGGTAGGCACGATTGTGCATTTATGCATGCCCCTTACAGACCTCTTAGGAATGGGGTGAGGTCGATAGAGGTTAGTTTGAGGGTAAAAGAGTGGGGGTTTGAGCAGGTGACAACAGAATCAGGTTGTGAGTTCCAGACATTGACCACTCTGTTGCTGAAATTGTACTTCCTGCAATCGATTTTGGAGTGGTTTACATTTAGTTTATATCTGTTGTGCACTATTGTGTTGTTGTTGTTAAAGCTGAAATATTCATTAACTGGTAAGATGTTGTAACATATGATTTTATGTACTACGCTTAAGTCTAATCTTAGTCGGCGTAGTTCAAGGTTGTCTAATCCAAGAATCTTAAGTCTGGTGCTGTAGGGCAGTACCCTTACCCGGGGGGGGGGGGGGGGGGGGGGGGGGGGGGGGGGGGGGGGGGGGGGGGGGGTGGGGGGGGGGGGGGGGGGGGGTGGGGTGGGGGGGGGGGGGGGGGGCCGGGGGGGGGGTGTCTTGGGGGGGGGGGGGGGGGGGTTTGGGGGGGGGTGGGGGGGGGGGGGGGGGGGTGGGGGGGGGGGGGGCATTCTTGATGGAATCCAACATGAAGCTAGGCTCCTATAAAGGCGGGCGCGGGGGGGGGGGGGGGGGGGGGGGGGGGGGGGGGGGGGGGGGGGGAAAATTTGGAGACAAAAATAATAATCTTCATCTACAATCAGGTGTTGCCGTTCTGAGTTGGTGGATAAGGATACTTCTAGGTTTTTTTATAAATAAAAATTAGATTATTATTTTTTTGGTGGTGTGTGCCAAGGAGCCATGCACTTGTCTGCATATGCATAACCAAGTATGGTTCAGTTTGTCACACTTAAGTTGTGTATTTTGCTGCAGCATTGTGGAGCCTCTACTCAGAACTTAGAGATCTTCATTTGTGTCTTATGTTCCTGGAATTAATGTAAAGGTCATGAACTTGTAAGAGCAGGATTGCTGGATAAAGAAAGAGGGGAATCCAGGTCTCTGTTGGCCAACACAGAATCAGCGGAAACAGATACTGCTGACTAGTTAAGTTTTCTCAACGGCCAGGTATTTACACTCAACTGATGCAATAATAATACGCATGGAACCAAGAAGCTGCGGTGCTGTATGTAATATTCTTGCTTCTAATGAGTCATTATCCAGGAGATGATGAAGGGATGAATATAAGCATATTAAAAACATAATTGTTTTTCTAGTCAAACAAAAGCAGTGCAGACTGTATCGCAATGGCAAGCAACTAATGAAGAGTGTTGAAGCTTTTTGTTCAGGCTGTTTACGGCGGCACTATGCCAGAACAGTTTAGTTAAAATCTTAATTGCATTTCATCTTTGCGGTTACCTGATTATTCTTTTCTGTTTGGAAAACGCAACTTCCTTTGCTGAAAAAAGGAAAAAGGGAGAGAAAAGGTTCCTTGATGGGTATATAAAGTTTGTGAGCATGATAGTGTGAGGCATTTTAATTGATCCACCCCTAAGAAGGGAACATACATTGAAATCACATTGCTTTCAAATGTGGATGTATTCCATTGTATGTCCTTCATAAATAAGCAAGAACTCTTTGCATCCTACTTTTAATATACTAGAATGTAAATGCTGTTTCTACAGTATTTTATGTGCTGTAGGCAAAGATGTAATAATCATTACAAGTGACACAATATGAGCCACCTTATCAAAATATAGTTTAACATGTTTATTACTGTTGGAAGTTAAAACCCACCCCTCTCCTAGAAAAATGAAATATTTTAGGATATATTAAAAAGGGCAGAACATTTCCCCTAAAAGGGAGGCAGAAACTCAGCCCCACCACTTTTGTTAATGGGCCATTAAGACCTGGGCCAGTCTATTCTACATAACAAAGATCTACCTCCTTCAGGCAGAGCCATTTAATTGCCCTTCATTGCACCACTCAACCAAGTTTCAACCAAACTTAGCGCACAGACAACCTACAAAGCTAGCTATGACCTCTGACAGCAACCAATCAGAATACTCTTCCTGTGCCCCAGGAAGTTCAAAGCCAGAGAGGATATAAAATCCAGGGACTCTCAGCATCTCTTCCCTTTTTTCTTCGCCCAAGAGCGCCAAGGAATGTGATCCTGTTCATCAATAAACCATCTTTCCAAACAGTCTCCATGTTTCCAATGTCTTTCTCCCCACTTTGAACTGAACCCAGAAGGATATTTCTTCCAACAGTACATGAAGAGAGAATGTTTTATTGCTTGCACAAATGTAAGTGTATTAATTAACAATACTGTTGTTTAAAAAAATGGACTATGCCCATCATTAAAAGAGTTTCATGCAGTGATAAGAAAATTTTCTTCAAAACGATGATATAAATATGTCAAACTGGTGGATTATAATAAAAAAGCTGTGGCATTTATTATGAGGACATTTGGAGATCCATTAGTTGTATGCCTTTAGTTTAAAAAATTGTGATAAAACAACATAAATGGTTTGAGTTGTTCTGACAATGTAGTCATGTTTCTTCATTTGAAAATATTTTGTGTAAATAAAAATTGCAATCAAAAGCAAAAAGCAAAAGGACCTGGATTAAGCTTTCTGCTAACTGGTGTCCTTATTTTAAACAATTTATAAATTCACTGATTGGCATATAAGCCTCATTAACTGAACATGATTTTAGACTGACATGAGAATTCACTGGTTTGAAGTCAAAAAATTGATCATGTTGTTTAATCCAGATCATCATTTATAATCGTGGTTTTCTGTGACACTCAGATATTTGCACTGCATCCTGAGTAGGATGGTCTATCATTCCTTAAAATTGGAACAGTTTTAATTAATAGTGAAAATGATATAAGTTTTAAATCTCGGTTTATCTCCTTTCCTGATGATTCTTGCAAAATAAAGCAGGCTGAACACCCCAAAAAACAAGTAGTAATACATACAGTATATTAAAGAGAACTTTTGTGTATGTAAGTCTAGGAACAAAAACAGAAAGCATGTTATATGGAGACATTAGATGCTTGTTTAATGTGTTACAACCATGAAGTGCAATAGGCCAAAACCTCAGCTAGGCAAGAGAGAAAAAGAAAAATAAGAATGCATTTATTCTTGTTCTTCACTCATTCAGTTGCTTACCGCTCTTTGGTACTGGGCAATATTCTGCCAATATTATCGATCAGTTTAATATAAAAGGAAGAACACTTAGAACTATCAATTCTTTAGTTCAATCTATTTATTGCAATATCCAGTCTGGGTCAGTTACCGGAACCACAGGTTAGTTTTCTGGGCTTTTGAACTCATGCTGGAGGGAACTTCTCTCTACCAGAATGTGTCATTGGGCTATTCAATGTGTCATATTTATGTAGTGCCTTCCTATTAGTTGATAGGTGTGTTGATGGCTGATACTTGGCTATTGTTTCTTTATGCTGCCTTGCTCCTAAGTACCTGGTAAGCTGGTGGTAAAACAGCATTCCTGTTGATTGACAACAACTGACAACTGAAAATTGACACTTCTATTACCTTCATCGGTAATCTCTTTATTATTCCAAATTTCTGTCAAACTTTTAAACATAGATATCTAAGCAAGTACTTTTAATCTTTTTGCAATCTCCCAAAATTTATCCTTTTAATTTTTTTTCAGTAATGAAAAGAAAGACATTGCTTGTTTTCATAGTCAAATAGTTTATGGCTGATTTCCGTTAGGCCATGGCTTGTTTTCATAAAATTTACTCCAATTCAATCTTCACTTTAAAGTGAGTGTTTTAACATTAGTACATATTGGCACACTTTAAAAAAAAGGTTTGCAGTTTTGTAACATGACATGGATGAAGGTGCAACAGATAATGAGGGGATAATGACTTATTGCAAACATGGAAAAAGCATGAAATGGGAGCCATCAAAACACGTGTTGCATAGAAGAGCAAATATTACCAATATTCATAGCTTTGAGTTTCTCTACCAAGAAAAGTCAGGCTCCATCTATAGGACCCATTAACCGCCATTTAATGAACTACTGACTAAGAGTTTCCAATTTTTCAACACCTTTGATTCTTCTTTACCTCTGTTGCTATAGATTTTACAAAATCAGTAGGCTGCAATAAAGTCATGAGGAGATTAGCAAGTTTCAAACAATGTCCAGTTTTAAATTTATCTGCCCCCCTAGGAGTATTTTAGTAGTTATTTATTTATTATTTTTGTGTATTTAAGTTGTAGGATTTATTTTTTATTTTATTTATTTATAAAATTCTCTCAATTCAAGGAAATTCTTACAAAAACAAATGGAACTTTGCAAAGGAACTTCAGTTATAGAAGATTCCTGAAAGCAAAGTTTTTCACAGAGGTTACAAACCATGTGCAAATGGTCCAGTTTCATCTGCTGGAATTATATTACATAATGTTTTCTTTTACAGAAAAAAAATAATCTCTTAAATTCAGTTTAACTATAACAGAATGGCAACTTTAACAGATATATTTTTTTAAATTCAATCTTAACAATTACATAGCAGCAGGGCCGAGCATTTTCAAGTATTGCATGTTCTAGGCCAAGGGTCTTCAAACTTGGCAAGTTTAAGACTTGTGGACTTCAACTCCCTGGATTCCCCAGCTAACATGACTGGAGGAGGAATTCTGGGATTTGAAGTCCACAAGTCTTAAAGCTGTCAAGTTTGAAGACCCCTATTCTAGGCTATACCAACTGATTTGCAAGTAAGTCGACAAAATGCTGCAAGACACCTTATGAGCAGACATGCACAGGTTCACTCTGTCAATCATATGTTGATAATACAACTCATGGAATAATAAAATCAACAACCAAGATGTGACTTTATAGAAAGCCAAAATCCAGTTCAAATTAGAGCAATTGAAAATTTAAGGCCAGAGCACATGGTTATAACTTACTTTTCTTTCTTTTTTAAAAAGATTTTAAAAAATTCTTTATTGAAATTCAAAATATTAAAAAGTTTACAGGTCAAAATATTAAAAAGTTTACAAAAATTTCTATAATAGAAGATGTATCAATACCTTTCAGTGTCATTTTCTTCACAGTACAATAAGTACAGTACATACAATTAATACTTGACAGTTATTTATAAAGTAGTAATACTAATTCACAGTGCCTTCATAATATTAATAAAAAAGTAATTCATAGATAGATAGATAGATAGATAGATAGATAGATAGATAGATAGATAGTTCAAAGAAGAAAAAGAATATCATCTTAAGACTAAGTACATCTATATATCTAAAAAGGGTCAGAAATAAATCTATATAATTATAGTCTATGTACTATGTTCTATATTCTGTAGCCATAAGAGAAGATACGATATACATTTTTAGCTATACAGTATAAGTATAACTACATAAATATTATAAATCTAAGTATGAATATTTATATAAATCTCCATTTTCTGACAGTTTCTCAATTTCAGCGGTTTCTCATTGATCTTACCTATATACCAATATGCCAAAAAATTTATTTCCTCTTTTGACCTATATTTATATGTTTTACTGTCTACCTATTGATACCAAATGTTCCAGAATGAGTAATATTCTGAGTCTTCTTTGTCATTTAATTTCATCATGAGTCTATCCATCTCTTCACATTCCAAGATTTTATGAATTATGACTTTGTCTGACAGAGTGGTAGACATCTTCCAAGGCTGAGCTAGCGCAATTCTTGCCACCATTATTATATGTATAATCAGGAATTGGATGTCTTTGGGGTATGGTTATAACTTAGTTTTCTAAACATCTGTGCAAGATGATTGTTCTGTAACATCTTTCTAACATAAATATCAGCCCCATGACATCCACTAACTAAAAAGGGTTTCCTTGAGTCAGAGAAACCTTTAGCACATTTTGTAAAATATCCTTGTGATAAGAGATGACAAAGGTACTTAGTAAGCAACACTTTTTATTCAATTTTGAATAACTCCAATCAAATCAGTTGCTCCTATCGCAGCATTTTGATGGAAAGCAGGATCATAAGGATGGTGCCCAATCGGCTAGCAGAGATTTGAGAGGAATAGGATGGGGAAAAATCACAGTTCATTTGTTCTTGTGAGAAATTCTTGTTTTCTAATCAAGTAGAAGCTTGCATCACACTCATGTCAGAAGCACTGAGGCTCTTCTGGGTTGAAAGGGTTAGCTGGTAACATCTCAGTTGCCTATGGGATGCCCAGCTGGGGCTCTTTTCATGCCCATGGCAGGAGCTGGAGTGAAGGATGGGAGTTCACCACATCCCATGGTAGCACTTAGGTCCCTAATGCGCATTTGCTAATCTCCAACACAGCGTATTAACCACATGAGCCACCATGCTTCTACATCAAGTAGAAGGTATACTGATTTAAAAAAAAAAACCAGGACCATAGAAAATATCTTTGAGAAGTGATTGAATCGAATTAAGAGTTGCAATTTTCCTCGAGGGACATCTGGGTCATTCTTGTCAAAGTAGCCAAAAGAGAATCCAGATGTGTTTTTGGGATTCCCCTCTCTCTCCTTGCACAATTCATTAGACTCCTCCACTTATCTCTAAGACATGTGTGGTTATGTTGCTGGTAGCCTCTAAGGAAATTCTGGAGAATTGACTGTCAGGATGAAGGCAATCAGAAATAGCTGAACTGCACTGTAACCATTGTTTACCAGATTAGGGACAGCAGGTTTTTTTAAAAAAAAACAAAACTATTTTTCCCATTTAATGAATCAAAGACAGAGACAACCCTTGAAGGGATTGCATTTTTAAAAAAATAAACAAAGGATATATCTCCAATAAATAATATTGCTTCTTTGAATCACTTCCAAAACTGGGAATACCAGCAAAAATGTCTTCTATTTTTGGAGCCCCAGACCAAGTCTAAAAACAGTTTTACATTATCATTTTTTCTGGTATTTCACCATAGTTATTTTCAGTACACCCATTATTAGATATTGGAATTCTTTATTGGCCAAGTGTGGTTAGACACACAAAGAATTTGTCTCCGGTGCATAAGCTCTTAGTGTACTTGTTATTCATTGGCAAACTAGTACAAAATTTCTATTAGCCATTGAAGTAACATTGACTATAAGGAAGCTATGAGATATGCCATTGACAAGTTGCACTTTATAGCCAAGAACGGCTACTTAAATGAGCTTCTCACTTTCTGCCTTTCCTTTCTGAGCGGTTCTGTTTCAAAGAAAGAAGGCAGCAAGGGGTGGAGTGGGGAGCTGTCGATAGAGGGTTTTCTGCAGCAACCTGAGCTGAAGGCATCTGTGAACATTAGCATACTGTGCAGCGATCTGGATGCGCAATACTCATCAAATTTCTATCAATACCAATTTACTAATATCAATAATGATCTGTTTCTCAGTGGATCAGCTTCTCTCTGGCAAGGGGCTCTGTGCTACTTACCATTCCCTAAACCCTTCATCAAAGTTGTCAATAAATCTGACCCCCCGTCCTGGGACTATTGACAATTATTAAAAATGACCTTGATGCAATTTTAAGGCCTATCGAAACAAAGGCTGTGAGTTAAGGCTTATAAAAAGCTACAGTGAAGGGAAGCAGGGATGGGCCTGGGAGAGAGAGGAAGGAGAGATGATGAGCGGTTGAGAAAAATTGACTTTCTCTCCTCCTTCCCCGGCCCTTTCTTAGAACGTTCGACTCTGACCCTTGGAAGGCAACTGTTATGCTAAAGGGATAATTGGAGCAATTTAGAACTCAGAGATAAATTTTTTTCCCAGAGCTGTCATAGCATATCATCTCAACAGTTAATGTGGCGTAAAATATCATAAACACTTCTGAGGACCCTGGAGTACCAACGGTAGGCACCAATCAATACAGCCAAATGATGGATTCTCTAGCAAACAATCACAGGAATAATTCTACATCTCCTCCTCCTCCACCTTCTCCTCACCCTCCTCCTCTTTTCCCTCTCCCCTTTAGAGTTACTCAGTCATCATTGAAATTTGTTTCACTAAAGATTAAAATCTTCCATGTTCAAGGTACAATTATACAGAAATCTGTCATTTCAGAATTAGAACTATAATCTCTTACAGCTTTGCAAGGATGGTTGGGGGGGGGTAACTTTAGTAGTAGAGTTATGAAATACTAGATATCAATACTGGAAGGCAAATAAGTGCCTAACCCTAACCAATACTTATGTTAGTTACCAAGTGACAAGTTAGCCATCAATGGACACATAGATGTCAACAATAACTATATGCTATGCAAAAGAGACAATCAACAAGCCAAAAAGAGAACAAAAACACTAAAATATCTTCCCACCAGCAATCAACATGCAGATGAGTATAGATTAATTCCAAGATTAACATCAGTTCAACAATCAAATAAACAATACCAGCAAACTGCCAAATAAGCCAACAGTAAACAGCCCAACCACAGAACCTCTAAGACCACCCACACCAACAATGACAGGGCAAGCCACTAGAATGTTAACTGAGAGCAAACCCCACTCCTTACTGACACTGATGGTGTTATCTAGTTTGGATAATGTAATGTCTGTAAAGAAACAATCTCAGGGAGTTCTTGTTGCTTGCAGATGCATTAAAGATGTTACCTAGTTAGATAATGAAATGTCTGAAAACAAACAAACCCAGAGAGCACCAAGAACTCCACAGTTCATACCTGAATTACATAATAGTCTCTTCTATAGAAATTATAAAGCCATAATTATAAAAGGAGAAAACTCTCATCATCATAGGAAGCAAGATGAGTCCTATGCCTTAGCAATAACAGTGGCTTACATTATGGTCTGTTTGAACAAGTTTCTTTGCTGATTTGTTTTTACTTTACTTTGACTCATCTCATTTCTTTAAGCCTCCAAACTATCTCCTAAAGAACTAGAAATTAGCTCCTGAGTTTAATAACCTCACAGGTAGTGAAATTCCTTGTTGTCCCTCAGTTGTGTTAGGAAAACACAACTCCAATAGGAAGTTCTCATCTAATCACAACTGAAGAACAAGAAGTGGAGGAGTTCTATCTAGCATGAGACCAGGGGGTTCTTATAGAAGAGTAATGTCGACATGTCATTGCTCTATGATTATAAGAATTCAATAACAACTCGTCTTAAAGTTCAAGTTTGAAAACACTTTTTACACCAATATAGAGAACATTTTAATCTCCAACATCTTTCCTGTAAAACAACCTACCTTTTGACATTAGGACACTCTCTCTCTAATATGATTCCAAAAAAACATATTTGTTTTTTTATGCATGTTTGTTTAACAAAAGCATTTAGTGTGGTTGTAGCATCTTGTGTGGCCCTCGTGCGTGTGGGTCTGGTGTCATTCTTCATGTTAGGTACTCATTTGTTCATGAAGGCGGGTTTCCAAATGGCTGGTAGGCGGGAGGTATCATCTCATTTATTCATGCTGTGTGGGCGTTTTTCTATCTCTATGGTTTCTCTGATTATTCTGTTGAAGTGTTCAGTTTTGGATGCTACCACCACACTTCCACATAGAAAGCAGACTCACACCCACACAGAAGATGATACACGACCACGGACCAGAAGCCATACCGCAGCTGCATCACTGCCCGCTTCAAACCCCTCCGACCCATGCATGAAGCGAACCGATGCCCACCATGAGGATGTGGCACGACCACGAGGCCAAGCAGCAGGATCACAGCTCACCAGCTCAGATCCCCCAGCAACTAAGATTAGCCTGAGCACAACCAAACCCCCACCTGAACAGAACACACCCACAGCCAATCAGAACACAGCCAACCCCCCCAACCAATCAGAACACAGCCAAACCCCCAACCAATGAGAACACACCCCCACCCAATCAGAGCACAGCCCCACTGGCAGTTAAAAGGAGGAGGCAGCTGCAAGCTCACATTACTCCGAGAAGCACAAAGCCGAAGACACAAGCCTGAAGATGATGAATGAGACTTCATCGAAACGTCGCCTAGATACTTCCAATTTTACGTGGGAGAAAACCCGAATAACCAAAGATCCACATATAAATACCTGCGAAAACAGGAAAATATATTCCTGTTTTCTAATTTTCTATATTTGGGTATAAATAAATAATAAAATTAATGATCAGGTACCATATCAGGCATGAATTTAGAAGATAAGTTGGCCAGGGAATAATCAGTTGTGTTGTTTGTCCAAAAACAGAGAAAAATAGTACTTTCATGTTGTCTGAATTTTATTACTAACTACAGCTTACCTCCATTGGCAAATCCTGTTTGCCATTCATCTGTCTGTACAATGTGAAATGATAAAAAGAGCGGATGACAGAGAATGTTTCAGTCAATGATGGACAGAGAGATGGACAGTAGTGAAAACATAATAATCCAAGTTACAGTGGCCCAATCATGGGTAGTGAGATTGGCATGGTTTACCTGACTCACAACATCATAGTCAAGTAGTTCGTTGTTTTTTTGTTTTTTTTTAAAAAAAGCACAAATTGTTGGGTTTATCAAGTCAATTTTTTATAATTTTCTAACATCAATCCATCATCATCAACATCATACCCCGTAGTCCAGCACTCCCTGACACGAAAACAGATAGTGTACAATAAATTATAGATACCAAGCTTCAGTCTTGTGATGATTTGCACTCTGGTACGCACTGCACAGAAATTTGCAGTTGGGAGTAAAGTGCTGTGCCAGAACAATGCAATAACCCTGGCTGTCTTGAGCTTAGAGCCAGTGATCCTGATTTCCTGTAGCAGCACCTTATTTCCCAAAAGAGCACATCTTCCCCTTCCCTTCGTCTTGTAAAATCCTGTCAGCAGATCTCAGAGAAAAGCCAACCTCAAAAACATCACATCCCCCTTGTAAACGTGGTGAGTCTGTCAGTTTTTCATTTCGAGAAAGCAGGCCAGCTTCAGACCATGCTTCCTGTCAGCAGGGAAGAGGAATTACTCCTCTATGCCACCAGCTCCTGAGTGTAACAGCCCACCACTTTCAAAAGATATAATGCACCAGCTTAACCACTACGTCGTAAAACAAACTCTTAACATCTTAATTTGAGCCCCCAGGTGCTCTTTCTTTAAAGTTATAATGACTGGATTACAGTACACTGATTAAAGTATACAATTGGTATCAAAGTATAGCATTTACCCAATTATAAAGTAATTGCAGCTAAATCTTGATGATAACTAACCCTTTCATTTCACCTTTACCGCACCATACATAAAGGAGTGTCTTTAAATGACACCTCGCAACTCCCACATTAATGAAGTTATCAAGCCAGTTGGTCCTCCGGCTTGTTTGGTTGTGGTTGTCTTTTGCACTGTATTATCTTCTCGCTGCCATTTTCTTATTTATTAACTAGAAGGCGTAAACCCCCTTTAGACCCTGGCTGGCAGAGTTCTTATTAAATGAACGGAGGCATAATGAAATACACATCTCTAAAAATGCCTTTGAAACATGTAACAACACATTGTTCCTGCCCCTAATTGACTTTAGATTCAACATAACTATTTGTTCTCCCGAGTTACAAAGAAATATAAAAAGAGTAAGTTTTCTTATGCAAGGAGAAAACTAATACGCCTCATGGTGAATTAATAATAAAAAGTTAAGGTTTCGCTGTCCAGTCGTGTCCAACTCTAGGGTGTAGTGCTCATCTCCATTTCTTGGCTGAGGGAGCCAACATTGTCTGAAGACATTTTCTGTGGTCATGTGGCCAGCATAGCTATATGCCAAAGGTGTATAGAAAGCTGTTATCTTTCCATTGAAATGGTATCTTGCATTTGTATGCTTTGAAACTGTTAGATGGGCAGCAGCTGGGGCAGGGAACAGGATCTCACCCCATTACACAACACTTGGGTCTTGACGCTCGGGTCTTGAAATGGGGCTGTCAGTTTTCCAGCTGACAAGCTCACCTGATACAAGTCTTTGTGAAACAAAATTTCCCCATCCCACTTAAAACAAAAATAAATACATTTTGCTGCCCATTCTTAACACCCTCATCATGCTTAGTTTTTAATTATGGGAAGTGAGATCCAAGCAGTTTCTAGGGGGGGAAAGATCAGCAAGTTTCCTTGCCAACAGGAAGACTTGTGAGTTACTATATTAGGATTATCTAGTTGGGGGCATATTTTAATGCTGGGTATCGGTGAATCCAATGATGGGTGAAGTGAGAATCACCCAATTTGAAACTTTGGGTGTATTGAAAATACTCTGAAATGGATTGCATCAAGGTATACATTTGGGTAACAAGGCCTTTCACACACCCCTGAGGTTACTTTAATTACTGTGTAGAAGATACTTGTTGGCCTTGGAACAGATTATTTAGCTAACAAGGTCAATTTGTCAATTTAAGCAGCCCTGGATTATGTAAAAATTTGTTTCTGCAAAAAAGACATTTCTTGGGAATCCAAGATTTGTTTCTGTTTGTTTGGTTTTAGTTGGGTTGGGTTTTTTAAAAATTCCAAATTATTTGAGTTTGTTTGGAAGTGCAAAGAGAAAAGAATGAACAGTACTTCAAAGCTCGAACTCATCAGGATCTAAGACAGATAACACCCACCTCAGATATATAACAATATTTTATGTCAATGTATAGTTTCTCAGCCCCACAGAATTTACTTCCAAGGAAGACTGAGTATCTCAGAAATCTTCTTCCCATATACTTCCATCATATACTGTAGTAATGGAAAGTTCAGATTTCCATTTTGGATCAGAAGATTCCATGGGGCTTGTGGGGTGGAGAGGAGGGAATGAGCAAATGAACAATTTGTTAATGGGTCTGTGCATATTTTTGTAGAGAGAATGGTTGTGAGACAACATGGAAAATCACCCACCCAGTTATTTCCAGTTTTTATTTGAATGGGAATTTTGCAATTACAGTTAGATCACACCTTAGTTTATGCAAGAACATATAACCTCTTAGGAGGCTAACCAAGAAAAAAAGCCTAATTGATTGGAAAGAATCCTGACTTTTCTTTAAAAATTGATAATTTCCTTTCACTTTTCACTTTTTTCTTTTTACCCTATCTTTGGTCAACAGAATACTGACTGTAGACATGTTCTTCAGTAACTTCTTCACCCTCTTCATTTGTTTTAAACATTTCTTCATCCATTAATTATTATTTTAACTTGATCAGCAGTGGGCAACAAGCCAGAAGTCTGGAAGAGAGATTCCTAAATGGGATTAAGAAAGATTTCAGGAGACAGGATAGACAAGCTTCTGTGTTTCAAAGAGCAGAGGCATGATTTAGAGAAAGCTGAAGGAAAACTGCTGAGGAAGGAAGGGAAGGAGTGGAGGAAGGAGGAAAGAAAGAAAGAAGGAAGGAAGGAAGGAAGGAAGGAAGGAAGGAAGGAAGGAAGGAAGGAAGGAAGGAAGGAAGGAAACTTCTGAGTTTGGTATGCTAAATGGGTTGTGTGAGAAACAGGCTGAGTTCATTCATGTTCATCTATAACTTTCTGTTTGACTCTGTGGGTTTCCCTTATAGTGATGCCTGACCCCAGGAAGAGTAGTTTGTAAACAAGTATGGGTAACCAAAAATCAAAGAAACCCAGTCATTTAAACCAATGACTCTGACTGTCATAGCACACTCTGAAATCTGTGAATCTTTTTCAAAGCCAGACCAAAAGTATCCTACCATAAACTAATTATGATCTTAGCAAGATATGTCTTGGTGCTAACTGCTACAGGGTGAATAAGTTGGATAAGTTGGATTTAGTTAAAAATTGTTTAGATGGATGGATAGTCAGACTACAAAACATAGATGCTTCCTCTAAACTAGGTTGCTTCCATTACCTCACTTTGTCCAGGGAGACTTGTGTTGACAATGAGCCCCTTCTTGGTAGCAATTTCTCCTCTTGATGCCATTAAAATGTCTTTTCTACCTGTTACTCCAACTCTTCTGTATAGTTCTAATATAGTGTTATATTTTATGATATTTTTAAAAGGTCAATTATTTAGCTTTGATCCCCATGCACCCACCTAAATATTTGCCCCATTAATTTGGGGCCTAGCGCTTTAGGTGATGAAGTCTCTGTATTTTGGGGTTCAAACATCTCCTGGTAGCATCTTTATCCCAGTTGTGTCTCTGGGTTTCTGGAATTATTGTCATTCTTTTCTGTTATTCTAGATCAGAGGTCTCAAAACTTGACAAATTTAAGACTCATGGACTTCAACTCCCAGAATTCTCCAGCCAGCTATGCTTTCATATAGTTCTGCACACATTATTACAGTTTTTTTCACTGGCCTTGTCCTTTCATGAATCTGTGGCTGTCCTGATCCCTGCTGTCATTTCCACACTGTTTCTTTTCTTAAAATTCTTCTCTGAATCTTCTGCTGTAGCTTTGATGGCACATGTAATCTGCAATCTGCCCATCTTCTTCCCTGCCTGACATAAATAAATGCTAGATGATCAAATAAATGCATTCATGGTGGGAAAATTGAGCACTCTTGAAGACTTACCCAAATATGATTAAAGTGGGATTATTATTATGATATCTGGTAGCAAACCT